>NC_051334.1:156567375-156867375 GCF_015220235.1 Choloepus didactylus | reverse complement strand
CCTTGGACAGCTGAGGTTTGATCTATTCTCCTTGTAATATCAGATGCTAACTTTAAAGTATACTTGAAACTAGATCCTCCCTGAGACTCCCTGAATTAACTGTTATCTGTATAATCCTCCCCTCCTCCCTGTTGATTACAATCAACCCCTCCCTACATTGCATGACCCTGCTCCCTGCCTTATGCTCTCATACTCATTGAAATTTCAAACCCTTATAACCAGCTTATTCAGCCCCCCAAAGTGTGGACTATTTCCACACTGTGCTCTGAACTGGCCACCATTCAGAGCAGCTCCTGCATCCATCCAGAGAAGCTCCTGATTTCAGGGCATCATGGCTCAACTTCCCAACCCTGTAGGTAAGCCCTATAATAAAAGCTCATGTCTCAGAACATGTCTGGTGCTTTCTTTAATCCTTTGGCTACAAAAGCCCTCTTGGGCTGACACCCTTTATCAACTTGATGTTTCCCTCTATTCCAAGTTTGATGAGAGTTTTCTTCTTTCATTAATGGGTTTTAGATTGTGCCAAATGCTTTTGCTGAAGGACTTGATATGGTTTTCTGATTTTTCTTCTTTAACTTATTGATGTTGGCAACTATGTTGATGTTTAAATGTTGATCCACACTTGCATTCCTGGGATAAGCCCCACTTTATAAATGGTGAATAAACCTTTTAATATGCTATCAAATTTTGTTTGCTAGTATTTTGTTGCATATTTTTGCATCTATACTCATAAAATACTACTTTGTAATTATTCTTTCCTGTAAAGTCTTTATCTGGTTTTGATTTAGGATAATGCTGCCTTCATATTATGAGTTAGGATGTTTTCCTCTGCTTCTATTTTCTTTAAGAGATTGTGGAGAATTGATATCATTTCTTCCTTAAATATTTGGTAAAATCCATTAGTAAAATCATTTTGGTCTTCTGCTTTATTTTTTGAAAATTTATTAAATATTCATGTAATTCCCTTAGTAAATATCAGACAACCAAGATGATCTGCTTCTTTTTGTGTGAGGTTTGTTAGTTTATGTCATTTGAGGAATTGGTTGTTATTAAGTTATTATTATGTATGTTGACCTTCTATTATCCTTTTAAGATCCATAAGATAAGGCGTGATGAACCCTCTTTAACCTAAGATATATCTGGCTAGAGATAAATAATTTCCTTTGAAAATTTTAAAGAACAAGCCCGTTGTTTCATTGACTTTCTCTATTTTTTCCTGCTTTCAATTTCTGTGATTTCTGTGGTGATTTAAAAATAATTATTTCTCTTACAATGCTTGGCTTAGGCTTAATTTAATCTTGGTTTTCTAGTTTCCTGAGGTGGAAGCTTAGATTATAGATTTTAGATATTTGTTGTTTTCTAATATATGCATTTAATGCTATAAATTTAACTCTTAGTAATTATTTGAAATTCCATAATGACAAATGATGTTGATCATCTTCTAATATGACTACTTTCTATTTGCATATCTTCTTTTATGAGGTGCCTGTTCAGACATTTGCTCTTTTTGAAGAAAAAATATTCTTTACAGGATAGAATAATTATAGAGTAATATTTTATGAGTATAGATGTAAAAATATGGAACAAAATTTCATAGCATATTAAATGTTTTATTCACCATATATAAAGTGGGGCTTATCCCAGCAATGCAAGCATGGATCAACATTTAAACATCTGCATCTCAAAAATTTTGAAAAGTTGTATTTTCATTTTCTTTTTGTTTAGAATATTTTGTATTTCTCTTCAAACTTCTTTAACTATGTGTTTATTTAGGAGTGTATTTAAAAAAATTCTCAGTCTCTTAACACTTTTCTCTTGACTTTTTTTTTTTTCCAGTTTGGATATAGTATACCTCAGTGTATTTTTGGTTGTTTTTGTTATTTATCCCACTTGGTTTTTTCTGAGCTTTCTGGAACTATGGTTTAGTGTCTGCCATTAACTTGTAAAGTTTTAAGACATTATTTCAAATATTTCTCCTGTTCAGTTCTCTTTTTCATCTACTCCTTGTATTCCAATTATACGTATACTATACCTTTTGAAATTGCCCCACAGATCTTGAATGTTCAATTCTGCTTGTTTGTTTTCTATTCTTTTTTGCTTTGCATTTCAGTTTGGAAAAATTACATGACCTATATTACAGCTCACTGATTCTTTCCTCAGCCTGATCCAGTCTTATCAAAGGCATTCTTTATGCTTGTTACTGTGGGATTTTTAAAACTGAGGTGAAATTCTCATAACAAAATTAATCACTTAAACATGTATGATACAATGACACTTAAATTGTTGTGCAACCATCACTTTTATCTAGCTTCAGAATATTTTCATCATCACCAGAGGAGATAATGTATCCATTAAAATGCAGTCACTCGCCATTCTCCCACACATTAATCCCTAACAACCACTAATATCCACCCTGTTTCTATGGGTTAAACTATTCTGGAAATGTAATATATAAAAAAAAATCATTTGCATGTGAAGTTTTCGTCTACTTTCACTCAGCATATTGTTATTGAGGTTCATTCATGTTGGAATTTCTGTCAGATCTTCATTCTTTTAATGTCTGAGAAATATTACATCATATATATATATATATATATATATATATATATATATATATATAACATATTTCTTGATCCATTCTTCTACTGATGGTAGTTTGCATTGTTAAATATTTTAACTATTTTGATTACTGTTGCTATGAATGTTCAAGAACAACTAATGCCTTGAGTACTTGTTTCCAGTTCTTTAGATTATATATTTAGGAGTGAAAATTTTGAGTCATGTGTAAAATCATGTTTAACTCTTTCAGAAACCACCAAACCATTTTTTGCAGTTGATACATTCTCACCAGTGATGGTAAAATGTTACTTTTTCCATATCTTCACCAACATTGTCATTTTGATTTGCAATTATCTAATAATTAACTATATTGAACATCTTTTCATATGTTTGCTGCCTTTGAAGAAATGTATATTAAAGTATTTCATCCATTTTTTAATTTGGTTGTTTTTCTTTTCATTGTTGAACTGTAAGTGACTTATATATTCTGGATCCTTGACCCTTCATAGCTGAATGATTTGCAAATATTTTCTCTCATTCTGTGGGTTATATTTTAACTTTCCTGGTAGTGTTCTTTCATATGCAAAAGTTTTTAATTTTGATGAAGTCCAAGTTATCTATTTACTTTCATTTGTTTTGTACTTTTGGAGTCATATCTAAAAATTTATTGTCAAGTCAAAGGGCATGAAGATTTGACCCTGTGTTTTCTTCCAACAATTTTATATTTTTAGCACTGACATTTAGGTATGTTATATTTTAAACTAATTCTTATAACTAGTCTGTTGTACAAATTCATCCTTTGTGTGTCAATATCCATTTGTCCCAGCACCATTTTAAGGCAATTTTTTGAGATATATTCACACAGCATAGAATCCATCCAAAGTATGCAATCAATGTCTCATGGTATCATCATATAGTTGGGCATTCATCACCACAATCAATTTTAGAGCACTTTCATCACTTCAAAAAAACTAAAAGTTTAACGGAGCACTCAAAGCATCCCATACCCCTTATCTCCCCCATTATTATTTTTTGTCTTTATTTTATTACTGATATGCCCATACACTGGATAAATGGGGTGTCAGTCACAAGGTCTTCACAATCACATGTTCACACAATAAAAACTATATAGTTATTCAATAACCTTAAAGAATTAAATCTATGGCATCACAGTTCATCAGATTCAGGTATTTCCTTCCAGCTATTCTATTACATTAGAAACTAAAAAGAAATATCAATATAATGTATAACAACAACCTCCAGAACACGCTCTCAACACTATTTGAAATCTATTAGCCACTGAAACTTAATTTTGTTTCATTTCTTTTCCCTCTTTTGGTCAAGAAGTTATTCTCAATCCCATGATGCCAAGGCCAAGCTCCTCCCTAGACATCATGTCCTGTGTTGCCAGGGAAATTTACACAACTGGGGTCATGTCCCACATAGGGGAGAGGGTAGTGATTTTATTTGTAGAACTGAGTGAGAGAGAGAGACCTCATATGAGCAACAAAAGAGATTCTCTGGGGGGTGACTCTTAGGCATACTTATAAGTAGGATTAGCTTCTTTGCAAGAATAAGTTTCATAAGGGCAAGCCCAAGATCAAGGGCTGGGTTTATTAAACTGGGAATCCCTAATGCTTGAGAGAATATCAGGAATTCCCCAGTTGTGGAATTTTAATAGTTCCACATTTTCCTCCATCCCTCAAGGGACTTTGCAAATATTTTTGTATTTCCTGCCCATATACTCTGGGATGTATTGGAGGTATTATATTAAACTGTACTGAATAAAAAGATCTCATCACCTATTCTAGTTTCCATATAATTATGTTGTTTAAATAACCTGACAAGACAGGTTAAATTAGTGTGCTACAGAAAATTTAAATTTTGTGCCAAATAAACATCTCTTCCTTTGATCTTACACAGAAGTTGGAGTTTTAAAATACAGTTGATATCTTTTATCTTGTTTTGTGATTTTAGTCCTAAAGTCCATTTCATTCATATCTCTAACTGAAGTCATATCTCTTTTTCAGCTTCTTTAGCATTTGCTGTATGGAGTAAAGCTGATTTTCAGATATGCAGAATGCTAACACTGAGACTCAATTACCTAAAGTTCCAGTGACTGACCAGGTTATGCACAAAGAGCTCATCATCTCAGAATTTAGATGTAACAGTTAAAACTCAGGAATAGATGTGACTCCTGCAAGAGCTTACAATCTAGGAGCCTCTACAATAAGCCAATTGAACACTTTCTTCTCCTAAATAATTAAATGCTCAATCTGTGCCCACGTTCTATCCCCTGATAACCTATGCTTTTGGACTCAATTCTCAAAGTTTGCTCATTATAGGCAATTTATATTAGTGACACTACAAAATATTTGTCCTTTCATTTCTGGCTTATTTCACTCTTCATGTTCTCAAGTTTCATTCACCTAGTTTCATGCCTAACAATGTCATTCCTTCTTGCAGCTGCTCAATATTCTATTGTATGTATACACCACAGTTCACCTTTCCATTCATCAGTTATGTAACCTTATGCCAACCTCCATCTGTTGCAATTTGTGAATAATACCACCATAAATATAAGCATGCAAATGTCTATTTTTGTCCCTGCTTTCAGTTCTTAGAAGTATATATCTAATAATGTGATTGAAGGATCATATGACAACCTTATATTTAGCCTCCTGTGGAACCCCCACAGTGCCCTCCAGAGGGGCTGCCCCATTCTACTTCTCTACCAACAATGAATAGTTATATCTCTTTTTCCACATCTTTTCCACACTTGTATCTTTCTGTTTACTTTTTAAAAAGTTTTACAAACACTCCATACAATCCATCATATATGAACAGTCAATGGCTCTAGATATAATCACTTAAGTATGCATTTACCACCACAATCTCTATGAGAATATTTCCATTTCTTCTTGCAAAGAAAGAAGTAGAGGAAAAAATTTAAAAAAAATAAAGAATAAAAAATAAAATGGAGAAACAACAAGAAGAATCTCATACTCTTTCCTCATATGCCCCTCTTATTGACCTTTAGCTTTGGTGTTTTGCCTTTGTTACAATTAATGGAAGAATATTACAATGTTACTGTTAACTATAGATACTGGTTTGCATTGATTTTTTTCCCCAATGACATCCCATTTCCAAAACCTTGCCATGGTGGCACTCATTTATTCTCCCTCATGTAAAAACTTTCTTATATTTGAACATTTAATCACCATAATTGTTCACTCTAGGTTTCACTGAGTTACACACTCCTAGATTTTATCCTCTATCTTTCCTTCTGGTGTCATACATGCCCCTGGTTTTCATCTAACAACCATGATCACATTCAGCTTTGTTAATTATTCTCACAATATTGTTCTTCCATCACATAGTCTTGTGCTATCCTTTTCTGGATCTTTACAATCAATTCTGTTGAACATTCTGCAGTCCTTCAGCATAAACTGCCTTATCTCTACCCTCTTTCTATCTCCTGATAACCTGGATTCTCAACTTTAACACTTAGAGTTTGTTTCATTTTAGTTAGTTCATACTAGTGAGACCACAGTTATTGTCCTTTTGTTTCTGACTAATTTGACTCAGCATAGTGTCCTCAAGATTCATCCATATTGCTGTGTGCCTCATGACTTTATTCTGTCTTAGAGTTGCGTAATATCCCATCAAATGTATATACCACAGTTTGTTTATCCACTTGTCCATTGATGGACATTTGAGCTGTTTCCATCTCTTGGCAATTGTGAATAATGCTGATATAAACATTGGTGTGCAAATATTGGTTTGTATCCCTGCCTTCAGTTCCTCCCAGTATACACCTAGTAATGGGATCACTTGATCATGCAGCAATTCTATATTTTGCTTCATGAGGAGCTGCCAAACTGCCTTCCAGAGTGGTTGCACCATTTTACTTTCCCACCAACAGTGAATAAGTGTACCTCTTTCTCCATATCCTCTCCAGCACTTGTAGTTTTCCACTAAAAGTAAAAAAAAAAAAAAAAGGCAACTACTAAAAACACTTGTAGTTTTTTGATAATGGCCATTGTAGTAGGTGTGAGATGATGTCATTGTGGTTTTGATTCGCATTTCCCTAATAGCTGGTGAAGTTGAGCATCTTTTCAAATGTTTTTGAGCCATTTATAATTCCTCTTTGGAAAAGTGTCTTCCCATGTCTTTTGCCCATTTTTAAATTAAATTCAGTTTTATTAAAATATATTCACATGCCATACAACTATCCATGGTGTACAATCAACTGTTCACAGTACCGTGATATAGTTGTGCATTTATCACCCCAATCTATTTTTGAACATTTTCCTTACACCAGAAAGAATCAGAATAAGAATAAAAAACAAAAGTAAAAGAGAACACCCAAATCATGCCCCCCATCCCACCCTATTTTTCATTTAATTTTTTGCCCCCATTCTTCTACTCATCCATCCATACACTGGATAAAGGGAGTGTGATCCACAAGGTTTTCACAATCACACTGTCACCCCTTGTAAGCTACATTGTTATACAATCATCTTCAAGAGTCCAGGCTACTGGGTTAAAGTTTGATAGTTTCAGTTATTTACTTCTAGCTGTTCCAATACATTAAAACCTAAAAAGTGTTATCTATACAGTGCATAAGAATGCCCATCAGAGTGACCTCTCAACTCTATTTGGAATCTCCCAGCCACTGAAACTTTATTTCATTTCATTTCACATCCCCCTTTTGGTAAAGAGAAGATGTTCTCAATCCCATAATGCTGGGTCCAGAATCCTCCCCAGGAGATGCCAGGGAGATTTACACCCCTGGGAGCCAGGTCCCATGTAGGAGGGAGTTTTGCCAGTTTTTAAATTGGGTTGTCTTTTTATTGTTGAGTTAAAAGGTCTTTATATATTCTGGATATTAAGCCGTTATCTGACATGTGGTTTCCAAATATTGTCTCCCATTAGGTAGACTGTTTTTTTTTTTTTTTTTTACTTTCCTGACAAAGTGCTTTGATGGATCTTAGTATTCAGTTTTCAGGAGGTCACATTTATTAATTTCTTCTTTCATTTCTAGCACTTTGGTTGAAATGCCTACCAGTAGCAATTTTTGAAGAGACTATACATTGTCTATGGAATAGTCTTGGCACCCTTGTCAAAAATCAATTGTCCATGCAGCTGCCTTGACCCAAGTGGGTAGGGACCTGCCCAGCCTGGGGGACTGTGGTGGATCCCTATCCCTTTCTTGACCCTCTCACCCCAGGTCCTAGCCTCTACTTACCCCACCAGCCTCAGGAGGCTCACAGAGCAAGTGGCAGAAGTGTCATGGAACTGCCTGGAGTTGGTGCCAGGAGCTAGAGGGGAGCCAGGAACCAAGCTGTGCAGAGACAGATGAAGCTGAGCACCTACCCAAGCCATACCACACCTGTCTTTGGCTCACCCATCCCCATTCCCTGCAGCCACTGCTGCTGCCCAAACAAGGCTGCTGACATTACTGCATTTGCAGGGTTAAAGGAAGCCTGAGCCCTGCCTTTATTTCTTGTCTACTGCATTCAGCACCACAGTTTTCAAAGCCAAACACCAGAACACCTTAGAATATTTAGCTGAAAGAATGCTAATGTTTGACCCAGTTCTGTTAAGCAAGAGGCCATGGACCCTGTCTCAGTGTCATACCCATCTAATTACATGGAGCCAATTAAACCCAACAAGTATGGAGTCATTTACTCCACACCATTACCAGATAAGTTCTTTCAGACTTCGGAAGGCCTTTCTCATGGAATACAGATGGAGACGGTGGACAAGCACAGTTCACCACATTTGGCTGGGAGTTCCCCATTCTTGTTGAAATTCTGGTCATCACGCAGCAGAGCTTCACCCAGGATGAGCATGCCCTTGTCCAGCCCACCAATGAAGTACTTGCCCCCTCCACCTGGAGTAGAGCACTTTGTCACACCACTGGCCGTGCCACTGATGATGGCTGCCACCCTCTCCTGGCATGGAATATGAAGCCCATGGATACTGCTGGTCATACAGTTATCTCAGTACTGCCCATCCCATTTATGTATACCAGTCACCTCCAGCAGCCGCTCATGATCTCCTTGTTTGAGGAGATGGAGAATTCAAATAGTAGCTTGCAAGTACCCACAATTGAATCATACGAAAAGACTACATTACATAAAAAAAGTTAAAATAGAACTTGGGATTGAACCTCAGAGGACAGATTATTATCCTGAAGAAATGTCAACCCTTTAATGAACTCACTGCCATCCCCCAACTCACATGCATTGTTGCAAGAGAATCACCCTTCAGTCATTGTATGCCTGGGGTGAGAACTTTACCTGTGAAATCTCCAGACACCCAAAGGAAATGTAGGATACATATATGTGATTATGATGGATGCAACCAAGTTTACACTAAAAGCTCTCACTTGAAAGCACACAGAAGAAGACATACAGGAGAAAACCCTACAAATTTACTTGGGAAGGATGTACATGGAAGTTTGCTCAGTTTGATGAACTAACAAGACATTTCTCCAAACATACTGGAATCAAATTTCCAGGGTCCAGACCATGACTGCAACTTCACCCCATCTGACCATATTCCCCATGTAGGAAATACCACATGCTAGTTTGAAGGCCACCATCTCCAACCTCAGTGCAACTCCCCACCCTCCTGGCTCTCTCTCTGTCCTCTCTCCCATTATCTAACTCATTTTTTACATGTACATATTAATTTTCATTCAGCTGGTCTGAGTCTCTGAATTTATTTCATTCAAAACTTCCATATGGTCAGTAGTTGATGTTCTCTAATCTTTCCTTCTCCTTACCACGGTTGTACCTGAAGAATGTGAACACTCCCCCTGCCCAAGGGGATACTAAGCAAACCCTTCTTACAAATACATTTAATGTACTGAGAACAACAGAACTTGTAAAACCAACATAAACAATTGTCAATTTCTCCATGTATTTCTCAAAAAAGTCAAAGTAAATGTGTTAGAATTATTAGAGTATCCAAACTGCTAGTTCTTGCCAGAGAAATTCATATCTAAGTGTCCTGTGATGACATTTTGTGCTAAACAGTGAAGAGAATGGTGGATCCTTTCCAAAACTGGTTAGCTAGAAAAGCAGCAAGACATCAAGCTAGCACAGTCCAATCATCATTGCCCTTCACAAATCTTGCTTCTCAGCCTGGATTTATCACTTCAACTGGATTAAGTCCTTACTCTTCTTCATGCTTGCAGCTTATGGAGGTCTTCACCACCATTGGGAGATGATCCAAAGCTACTGATTTGGGTGCGTGATGTGCATCAATTAAAGGAATGGATGTTGTACCTATACAGCATGTAGTGGGAGCAAAGGAGCATTGCATAGGGAAGGAGCAGGGGGTGCAAAAGAGGAAGTCAGCAATTCCTCCTCCTGGGTTAGAGTTTTTCAGTGAGGTTTCATCATTTGGCTAGCTGTGCAGTGCAATCTCATAGCTTCAGTCTTTGTGGATACTCAGCTGTACATAACCATACCACAAAGCCAAATATCAATGGGGTTATCCATGCAACTACCTCCATCCCTGCAATGTTCAAATATGGATAATCAAGCATTGACAGTTGGGACCATTCAAAAATATTTACACATTAATTGTAAACATCTTTTGGGTAAGAGTATGGGTGGTCTTTATTTTATCCACCCTGCTTATAACTTTTCTGCAAACAGGAAAATGTTGAGTGGTAATTGTATTCCCTTATCAAAATAATCATCTAGCTTTTATGAAGAAACTCTTCGGTGAGAACTGTAAGGTGACAAATTTACTCATTTGTGATTATGATGCATATCATAAATAAGCATCTGCTAACATTTAAATAGATTTAGGATCAAAAGACATTCATTTTAGATATAACTAGTTGTGAAGCACACATACCTTTATTCTTGGGACAAATTCCTGAAAAAGAAAACTACAGTTGAGAGATTTATATATATTGCTTAAGTTCCCAAGGTTTACAGTTGAAGCTGGCAGTCCCCTATCACTAAGAAGTATCCTGTCAGAAGAACAAACTGAAAATGACTCTTGTTTATGTTGAAGATAAACAGTACCACAATTCTGGGGAAGTTCTTCAAATGCTGGCTTTTGAGTACCATATGCTAAATGTCAATAAATGATCCATGCATAGGATGCCATTGGTCCTGAATTTTAAGAAAGTGGGCAATGGTGGTCAAATGTGAGTTCTTATAACCAAATGTGACTTTGTCCCTTGATAGAGGATGGAGTTGGAGAAGAGAGAAGAATGGAATTCTGAAGATGCATACCATACACAATACAGGATCCAACACAACCTTGGCTGGGAGGAATACATTGATTAATCCTTTTTTTATTTTAAATCAGTGAATGAGTAATTCTGGAGGCCTGTGAATTGTGTCAGGAGCTTGATTTGATGGTGCTATGCTAATAAAAGTTAGGTGTAGGGACTGTGTGTCTAGAAGACCCAGCCCTGTGAACCAATGGAAAGAAAATATAGTTGAGAAATAAAAAGTAATTTGTTATCTGGGTACTTGGTTTAATTTTCTTTTTTTAAGCATTTAAAAGTTTGTTTAGAATATTAAAACAAATCTTAATTGGGCTATTTTTTCAACTATCACATGAATTGAGGGATAAAAATGGCTCTTGGAAAAGTAGGTATTATCTGTGTTATAAATGCTTAATCACATTCGTGCCAAAGTGTTCATTCCTTAAAATGGTTCTTCTACAACACTGAAGAATAAAGTTGGAATTTAAGGAACTTTTTGTTTTGATGGAGATAACCAATATATGTGTGTTCCAACCCATACAGAAGAAAAAGGGGGTTGGGAGTAGGGAGTGGGCAAGAAAAGATAAAATTCATCTTTGAATTAGCTGTGTTGAGTCCAGTTAATAGAAAATTTCATGGATTGTTATGAAATTTGATGTGTTTGTTATGACATAATTAAATTTTGTTCTAAAGGGCAAGAAAGACCCTGCAAAGACTCTTACATTACTACATAGCTTGTTTAGATTATGCTAATAGTTCATTAACAAAGAGTCATTTTAATTCTTCAAGAGAAAAGCAACTGAGAGAAGCCAGTCTCTCTTCCCATGATGTCTATATACTTAAGTTACCAATTGACCCTTACCAAATTTCCTTAAATATATTTATATTTCATTATGATAGTTGGGGAATTTAGTCTCTTAGTCATTTATAGCTTTTATTGTGGAAGACCTTAAATACAAGATATTAAAATGCCCTTGATCATATGAGAATTTTTTTTCATTTTTATGCAATTTTATTGGAATATACTTATATACCATACAGTTATCCAAAATGTACAATTGTTCACAGTATCATGATACAGTTGTGTATTCATCACCAAGTGAATTTTTTGAACATTTTCATTGCTCCAAGAAATAAAAATATAAATAAGAATAAAAATAAAAATAGAAGCTAAAAAGAACAACTGAAATGTCTCATACTCCTTTCCTTTACCCATTATTCATTTACTTTTTCTGTCCCTTTTTCCTACTCATCTTTTCAAACACTGGATAAAGGTGTGGGACACAAAGTTTTCACTGTCATACAGATATCCTGTATATGTTATATAGCTATACAATTGCCTTCATGAATAAAGGATACTGGATTGCAGTTCAACAGTTTCCTCCTAGCTATTTGAATGCACTAAAAACTAAAAAGGTATATCGATGCAATGCATGAGAATAACCTCCAGAATGACCTATCAACTCCATTTGAAATCTCTCAGCCACTGAAACTTTATTTTACTTCATTTCTCTTCCTACTATTGGTCAAGAAGTCTTTCTTAATCCCACAATGCTGGGTCCAGGCTCATCCTCAAAAGTTATGTCCCACATTGCCAGGGAGATTTACACCACTGGGAGTTATGTCCCAAACAGGGGGGAGGGTAGTGAGTCTACCTGCAGTGTTGGCTTAGAGAGAGAGGCCACATCTGAGCAACAAAAGAGCTTCTCTGGGGGGTGACTCAGGCACAATTTTAAGTAGGCTTAGTCTCTCCTTTGCAGTAACATGCTTCATTAGGGCAAGTCCCAAATCGAGGGATTGGCCAAAAACAATGGTATTCCCCAATGCTTGTGAGAATATCAGGAATTTTCCAGGTGGGGAACTTTAATATACCCAATTTTTCCCCAGTCCCTCAAGGGAGATTTACAAATGCTTTTTATTTTCTGTCCAAATTACTCTGGGATGTATCAGGGTTTCAAACCAACCAGATTTCACCCCCTACTCAAGGTTCCATGTAATTATGGTGCTTGAGTAAACTGACCATACAAGTTACATTATATAGCATGCCACAGAAAATACAGATTTTCCACCAAATACACATCTCCTCTGTTGGTCTCACACAGAAGTCAAAGTTTTAAAGCACAGTCAGTATCATCCTTTTCCCTTTAGTCTGGTTTACTTTAGTCCTAAACAAGTATAATTTGTTCATATCTCTAATTAAAGTATGACCTCTTTTTCAGCTTCTTTAACAGTCACTATATGGTGTAATTTTGACATTCATAGCTGCCAAAATCTGGCTCTGAGTCTTAGGTGTCTCACAGAAACCTGAAGTTCCAGGGACTGACAAGGTTATACACAACTCATCATCTTAGAATTTAGAAATAACCATTACAACTCATTAGTAGATACAACTGAAGTAAGAGCTCACAATCTAGGAAACTTTACTATAACCCTTCCTCTCATATTGTAGGCTCTCATATTTAAATCTCAGTGTATGCACATTATAGTTAGTTCATATTATTGAGATGTTATAATCTTTGTCTTTTGGGTTCTGGCTTACTTCACTCAAAATCCTGTCCTCAAGATCCATTCACCTGGTTGCATACACCACAACTTCATTTATTCTTTCTGCCACTCAATATTCCATTGTATGTATCCACCACAGTTCACCATTCCATTCATCTGTTGATGTACCCTTAGGTCACTTCCATCCTTGTGAATCATGAATACTGCCACCATAAACACCAGCGTGCAATGTCCATTCATGTCCCTGCTCTCAGTTCTTCCAAATATATACCCAATAATGGGGTTGCAGGACCATATGGTAACCCCATAGTTAGCTTCGTGTGGAACCACCATAGTGTTTTCCAGATGGGCTGTCCCATTCTACTTCCCTACCAACAGTGAATATGTACATCCCACTTTCCTCATTTTCTCCAGCACTTGTATCCTTCTGTTTATTTTTTATAGTTTTATTCACATATTATAAAATCCATTGTAAGTAAGCAATGATTCCTTGTATAGCCATACAATTATGCACTCATCACCACAATCTATATGAGGGCATTTCCATTTTTTTCACAAAGAAAGAGGAAAAGGAGAAAAAATGAAAAAAAAAAAGATGGAGAAAAAATAAAAATAAAGGAAAATACAATGCAAAGGTCAGACAACACCACCATCAAGATTCCTATATCATTCCCTTATGTCCCCCTCTCATAGACATTTAACTTTGGTATATTTTCTTTGTTACAATTAATGGAAGTATTTTACAATGTTACTGTTAACTATGGACTCTAGTTTGCATTGATTATATTTTCCCCTACCATCCAGTTTTCAACACCTTGCAATGTTGACATTTATTTATTCTCCCTCTTTTAAAAACTTATCTGTATTTGTACATTTAATCAACATTAATGACAACTCTAGGTTTCATTAAGTTGTAAAATCCCAGTCTTTGTCTTCTGTCTTTCCTTCTCAAGTCATGCATGTCCCTAGCCTTCCACTGTCAACCATACTCACACTCATCTTTGTTCAGAGTACTAACAGTATTATGTACCATCACACAGTATTATGCTATCCATTTCTGGATCTATAAAATCAATTCTGTTGAACCTTATTTACTCCTTCAGTATCAATTGCCCATTTTCTAACTTCTTTCTATCTCCTGACAACCTTTGTTCCCAATTTTAATTCTCAAAATTCACTCATCAATATTCATTTTATTATTGTGTCTGTAGTGTATCCTTCCTTTGTTTCTGGCTAATTTCACTCAATGTAATGCCAACTGTTGACCATTTTTTATCTTGAATTTTATATGTCATATCTAATTTTAATGTTTTTCTCCCTCTCTTTTTAGGATTACTGATAGTCTTCATTTCTACTGTCTTCTCCAAACCTCTCTCCTGTCTTTTCCCATCTGCCTGTAGAGCTCCTTTAGTACTTCTTGAAGTGCAGATCTCTTGTTCACAACTCTCTAAGTGTCTGTTTGTCTGAAAATATTTTAAACTCTCCCTGATTTTTGAAGGACAGTTTTGCCACATATAGAGTTCTTGGTTAGCAGTTATTCTCTTTCATTAGCTTAAATATATCATGCCACTGATTTCTCACCTCCATGGTTTCTACTGAGGAATCTACACATAGACTTATTGAGTTTCCTTTGTATGTGATGGATCACTTTTCTCCTGCTGCTTTCAGAATTCTCTCTTCTTCTTTGACATTTGATAATCTGATTATTATATGTCTTGGAGTAGGTCTATTCAGACCTATTCTGTTTGGGGTATGCTGCGCTTCTTGGATCTGTAAATTTATGTCTTTCATAAGAGAGAGAATTTTTCAGTGATTATTTCCTTCATTATTCTTTCTGCCCCTTTTTCCTTCTCTTCTACTTTGGGGACACCCATGACACATATATTCATGCACTTAATGTTTCCATTCACTTCCCTGAGACCCTGCTCATATTTTTCCATTCTTTTCCCTATCTGTTCTTTCTGTGTAGGATTTCAGATGTTCTGCCTTCTAGTTCCTGAATCCTTTCTTCTGCCTCTTGAAATCTACTGTTCTATGTCTCCATTGTGTTTTTCATCTCTTCTATTGTGCCTTTCATTCCCATAAGTCCTGACAATTGCTTTTTAAAACTTTCAAGTTCTTTTTTTGCTCAGCCAATGTCTTCTTTATATCCTTCATCTCTTTTGCCTTATCTTTCCTCAACTCATTAATTTGATTTTTGAATTGATTTAGCATATTTGTTTGAAGGTCCTTAGTTAGCTGATTCAACTCCTGTATCTCATTTGAAATGTAAGGTTGTTCCTTTGACTTAGCAATATCTTTATTTTTTCTAGTGTGATTCATATTTCTTTTGTCTAAGCATCTGATTTTCTTGATTATCACAATCAGATTTTCCCAGACCTGATGGGTCCAGGTCTCAGGAAGTAAGTGTAACCATATCAGGTCTCAGGAAGTGGGTGTAACCATATCAGGTCTCAGGGAGTGGGCATAACCATATCAGGTTTCCCTGAGGCTGAGACACAGTAAGTTGTCAGGCTTTCCTGTGAGGCAGTTCCCCACCAGTGTAAAGAGGTGCATTGCCTTTAATTCTCAGTAAACCCTGTCCCTGCCATGGGCTGAGAGTGTCAGAAGCCAATCTTAAGCTGTTTCTGTTTTTTTTTTTTTTACATGCCCTAGGGTCTGAGTTCTCTGAGAGAAGGCATCCACTTGAACTGCATCCCACCTCCCCGTTTTCTTAGAGAAGATAAACCTTTAGGGATTTATGTCCTATATTTTACTTCTTCCTTTGAGTCTATCTTAACTCTACCTTTGCCTGGTTGAACACTGACAATTGAAAATAACTGAGGCTTTCACTAATGAGCTACTTAGAAAGAGAGAAAAAAAGGAAAAAGAAAGAAATCCCCTTTTCAGAGCCAGTCTCCATACCTGCTGTTATGAGTCAAGAACAGGAGTTGGTGCCTGATTGCCTGTGCCCCTTGTCTTGGGACAAAGCTCTTTTTCCAGTATTCTGAGCTCAGCCAATTCCAAAAGCCTTTTTTATTTATGTATTTTTCCATTAGCCCCACCTCCTCTATGCTTGGAGAAACCTCTGGGTTCCTTTCCTGCTTGCTCTGGGTTTATCTGTGCACATAGCTTATAATCAGTAGTCCAAATTCATTAATTAAAACCACAATTAGAGCTTCATTGAGCTACCTCCACTTCCTCCTAGTAGACTGTTTCTTTTTCCCACAGGAAACTCTTCCAGCTCAGCCTACCATGCCAATGGGAGGAGGGGCAGTGGGGGGCTCCAGTTCCACAGTTTGGGGAGATTTCAGTTCCTATGCTGCAATCTCAGCCATCCCACCCATTCCAGACTGATGTATGATGTTTGTCTGGTCACGGATGTCCCCCAACTGTTCCAGACTATTTACTAGTTGTTTCTAGCTATATGTTAGTTGTTCCAGAGGACTAACACAATTCCACACCTCCCTATGTCACCATCTTGACCTTGAACATATGGTTTTAATGATGTACCATGTTACTATCTATTGTGATTTTAATTGCAATATTTTAGATTGATGAGAATGATTTGTAAACATGAGGTTAGTGTCATTTGAATTCTGTTTGTTATAGAATTTCTTGGATTATTACCCAGGTGTAATCTTAAGGGAAGAGGTCAGAAAAATTAAAATCTGAGTCTGTCATATTATAAAGTTTTAAAATATTAATCTACATCATAAGTGGTCATTACCATTCTAAATTGTTTGGTCTGAAGAATGTGTTACCAGCATAGCTATGTTCAATTGAGATGATAAATTCACAGACATTTCAAGAGCCTTAGAACAGATTTACAGGGGAACTACATATGTACATGTATATTTATTAAACACCCATCTGCAGCATCAGTATTGTACTAATGTGGAATTTGAATGACTATATTGCTGATACTGTGTACCTGCACATCATTACTGGGATATTGTTTTAAACACAATCTCAGAGGGCTGTTAAATAATTGGATTGACTTGAAAATATGCAGTATTCTTCAAAGAATTCCTGTCATACCTGCAGTCACTCAGAGTTGTCTTTATTCTCTTCTTGGTCAAGGTTAACAATTGATAAATGATTGCAAATTCACTTAAATGATACATTATGAAGCCATTTTACATGTGTTAAATGAAGACAACAGTAATATGTTTTACAAATGCTAGCACTTTTTTTTGCTGTTATGTGCTTAGTGTTGGAGGTTCAAAATAATCTTTCTGCTTAACATCTCTTAAACTATACCTGCAAGTGTAGCAGGAATATTTTATTTACAGTACTTTAACACCTTTTTAAACTATGCATAAAATTTTAATAAAGTATAATATATTTCATAAGCTAACAAGACTGAATGGATAAAGGTTTTTAGCATGCGTTAGTATACTTAAAATACTGAAACAATTTGGTAATCTTGCTAAAGATGTGAATGTTTAATGTACTTTCTCTGTTTCCACTCTGTAGTCCAATGGGATTTCAGTAATGACATTTTGTAATATCAAACTGAACATAAACTTGTGCTGTACAGTCCTCATATACTATATACAGTATGCAATATATGTATTGTATACTTGTTAACAAAACCACCAGAATATTTAACAAAATCAATTGTCCATAAATTATGGGTTTATTTGGGATCTGAATTCTATTCCATTGATATATATATGTGTGTGTTGGTTTATATGTGTACCATTATGCTAGTACTATACTTCTTTGGAAACTGTAGCTTGTGGAAAGCTTTGAAAATGGGAAATGTCAGTCCTCCAACATTGTATTTATTTTTCAAGATAGATTTGAGTATTCAAATTTCCATGTCATTCCCTGTGGATTTTCCATTTTGCAAAAAAGAACATTGGAATTTTATAGGCATATAATTGTATCTGTAGATATATAAGGAGAGTATTGCCATCTTAACAATATTAAGTCCTCAGGTCCATGGACATCTGCTGTCTTTCCATTTATATAGGTCTTCTTCAATTTTGTTCAGCAAGTTTTTGTAGAACTTGGTACACATACCTTGTACATATTGTTTTAATTTATTCATAGATATTTTGTTCTTTTGATGCTATTGTAAATAGAATTGTTTTCTCATTTTCCTTGAATTGTTCTTTGTAAGTGCATAGAAATGCATCTAGCTTTGCATGTTCCTCTCATATACTACAAATTTGCTGAATTCATTTTTTTCAGTCTAATAGTTTTGCTGTAGATTCATAGGATTTTTTACACTTAAGGTCATGTTATATTTAAATATGACTTTCTCCTTTCCAATTAGATTCCTTCTAGTTCTTTATCATGTTTAATTGTTCTGTCTATATTTTCCAGTAAAATTATGGACATATATAGCAAAAGCAGGCATCCTTTATTGTTCCTGAACTTAGAGGGAAAGATTTTCCATCTTTAACCATTAAATATATTTAGCTTGAGATTTTTATAGATTTTCTTCATCACATTGAGGTTGTTCCCTTCTAGTCTGTTGAGTGTTTTTCTTCTAATCATGAAAGTATATTTGATTTTGTCTTACACTTTTTCTGTATCAATTGAGATTATGTTGTTTTCCTTTATTTCATTTATGCTATGCAGTACATTGATTGACTTTCACATGAACCATCCTTTAATTATGCAAATAAATTCCACTTGGTCTTGGTGTATACATTTATTATGCTGCTGAATTTGGTTTCATGTATTTTGTTAAGTATTTTTCCGTCTATATTGGTATGTATTTTAATTTTATTGCAATGTCTTTGTCTTTGTAGCTGGGTAACATTGTCTTCAGAGAGTAAATATTCCCTCCTCTTCTATATTTTTGTGGGTGAGGTTTTGAGTAGAGTTGGTGTTAATTATTCTGTAAATGTTTTGTAGGATTCACCAGTGAATCCATCTGTTCCTGGATTTTTCTTCATTGTGAAGTTAGAGTTTTGTTTTTTTTTTACACTCCCCAGTTTATTTTGAAAACAACATTTTATGTTATATATCCAAATGAATTTGAACTTATAGCTATCTCAAAGTACACATACATCACCTATATTCTCCTATAGATGAAACATTGATAAAAGAACAATTAACATATTATTTAAGGACTTCAAATAATAGTATTCTCTTTTCCAAGCTTTTTAAACTATTTTTCCCATCTAAGGCAATATGTAATATTTGTCATTTGGGTATATATGCATATAAAACAGATGCATTTGTCAAAGTGAGCATAAGGTGAAACAACATACAGTATCCTTCAGGATATAATTAAATTTTCAGTGGGAAGGCAATCCAAATGGGAGCAAAGAAGTTGACTTCCTTGTGAAATAAACTAGATAAACATTAAGAATAATGCTAAAAATTTATTCCATAAATCATTATCTTTCTTATCCTTTTAACATACAAGTGTGCACTTTAGGTATGTGTGAATCAGAAGACTTCCAATCAAGATTGTGAACTCCTATGACTAGGGTTGTCTAATTCAATAAAAGGCCCTGGGGTAAAAAGAGAGGTAGTATAGGTAAATAGTGGACATTTGTCCATCAAATTATACATATCAACTTAAGAGGTAGATGATTTAAAATCTCAATGGGCTCAGCTATTGATCTGGGCCTGAAGGTGATGTTTTAATTACTTATTAAAATCATAATTAAGCATATTAGAATGTTTAGCTGTCACTGGATTAGTACCTTATGGTGAAATGTTGGAAAGAAATGAGTGCTATGAGACAGTCACAAAACATTGTATTTTGTGCTTCTATTTTTTTGTTCCAGCTTTTGTAATTCTGGCAAGATAAGATGTCCAATTTGTTTAAGAACCTTTAATCTACCCCATAAAGTGTCTGAATCAAAGATCTTTATTAATTCTTCTGCCAAACACAACATTGATTTCCATCTGCAATTCTTTTTTAAGACACAAGAAGTTGAAAAAAAAGTTGTGGCCTTAAGCTATGAATCATTACACTTTTTATATACTGATTGAAAAACCTATAACATCACTGTAAAGAAGTTAACCATCATTGGCCTTCAGCAATGAATGGATGTAGCTTTACTGTGACTTCAAAAAATATTTTGCAGCACTTAATTCACTGCTTGCATACAGACTCAAAGTTGGAGTATTCCCATAATAGGGATCTTCAAAACAAGTTGTTTTTGTGGATCTTAGCTCCCAAGTAGTTCAATTTTTGCTTTGCAGTTTTTAACTTCACTACTGTTTCTATTGAAATATCTCAAATTACTTTCATTCATACATAGTCTATAATCAAATGTGACAAAGTTTTCTTTGGTAACCTACTGGGCAGTGTGATTCATAGGATTATCATACTTTTTTGTTCAATTTTGCCATCAATAACCAGTAGAGTTTCCTATCTCATAAGTGGAGGTGGCAGAACTATCTTCCAATTATCTGAAAATTTTTAATCAGTTATAAGTTTTCTGAAAACTTCTTCTGCATTGGATGATTGACAAATTTTACCAAGACATACAAACAACACCAACTTGGGTGGCTGTGCTGCCATCTTCATAGGAGCAAAGGGAGGCACAGTGTCCATTGGGAAGTTTTTGATTACTGATTCTATCTCTTTACTTGTTATAGTTCTGTCAAAAATTTATACTTGCCCTAGAATCAATTTTGTGGTTTGTGTGTTTTTAAGAATTTTTCCACTTCATATGTTAACTAATTTGTTGGTATACAATTGTTCTTGATATTATTTATATTCCTTTCTATTTCTTAATATCTGTAGTAATGTATGTTCTGCCATATATGATTTTAGTTATTTGAGGCTCTTCCCGTTTTTGGTTAGTAGTTAACCTAGCTAATGTTTGTCAATTTTGTTGAATTTCTCAAGGAACAGATGTTTGGTTGTGTTCATTTCTCTATTTTTTTCTATTTCATTTTTCTCCACTCTAATATTTATTAATTCCTTCACTCTCTCTTAAATTTGGATTTGGTTTTCTTCTCTTTTTCTAGATCCTTAATGTATGTCTTAGTTTCCTATGGATGCCATAACAATGTACCATGAGCCAGATGTCTTGAAAAAAAAACCCCACAAATTTATTGTCTCATAGTTCTAGAGGCTAGAAGCCTGAATCAAGTTGTCAGAAGGGCCATGCTTCCTCTGAAGTCTGTAGGGTTTTGGCGATGGCTTACTAACAATCCATGGTATCCTTTGGCTTGTGGCATAATCTTATCCTCATGTTTGTTTTCTCTGGATGTATTCAATTCTTCCATTATTATAAATACACCAGTCACATTGCATTAGTGTCCCCCTCAATCCAGTTTAGCCTCATCATAACTAATTTCTTCTTCTAAGATCTTATTTACAAATAGAATCACTTTCATGGAATTGGGGGTTGGCACTTGAACATATCTTTATTGAAGGGACAAAATGCACTACTTCACAAGCTGTAAAGCTAGGCTATTGATTTAATATCTTCTTTTTAAATGTGAGCATTTACAGCTATCAACAATCCTCTGGGCACTGTTTTCCCTGCATCTTGTAAGTTTTATTATGTTGTGTTTTTGTTTTCATTCATCTCAAAATATTTTCTAATTTTGTTGTGATTTCTCTTTGACCCATTAGTTGTTGAAGATCGAATTGTGTAATTTTCACATATATATGAATTTTCAAGTTTTCATTATGTTATTGATTTTTAAATTTCATTACATTTTTGTAGGAAGAAAGGTACTGGCATGATTTAAATCCTTTTAAAATTTTTGAGACTTATTTTGTGGCCTAATGTATTGTCTATCCTGGACAATGTTCCATGCACATTGAGAAAATAACATGTATTATTCTGTTTTTGTGTAGAAAATTATAGATATGTTCTGGGTCAAAGTGGTTTGTAGCATTATTATCCCAATATCTGCCTTTTAATTCGATAGTTTAATAATTTACATTTAAAGTATTGATAGGGAAAGATTTACTTTGACCCTTGTTTTGTTTTCTAAATGTCATATATTTTTAGGTTCCTTAATTCCTCCTTTACTTCCTTCATTGTTTCTTTATTGATTTACTGTGTCTTATCCTTGTGGTTCCCTTCTCTTTTCCATTTATGTATATTTTTGGTTATTTTTAGTGGTCTTTAATACTGTTGTCACACTGGGGAAGGGGTGGGGAAAGGTTAACTAAAATGCCCCAGAGCAGCTCTCATGCCGTGCTTTAGCCATCTTTTATTTTGGAGGGAGGGTAGATCAACAATATCTTCATTGCTGTAAACTTTGTCTATTTTCCAGAGTTCCAAAAAAGTTGATTCTGACAGTTGTTGCTCATTTTTTTCCATTTTTCTGTGGAGGGATGTGTCCTTCTAATTCTCTCCTCTTCTATTTTCACTGATGTCACTATTAGAGTGTTTTGATTTCTAGTATTTTGCTTTCATTCCTTCTTAGTGTTTTCTTCTCTCTGCTTTCTACAGCCATTTGTTCTCGCACACTGTATAATTTTCCATTATAGTCCTTATTATATTAGTTGTAGTTATTTACATTCTCTGATAATTTTCAAGTCTGTGTCATATCTGAGTTTGTTTTGATGGCTTTTTGTTACTATTTTTTCATTGCTTTTTGTATGCATTGTAGTTTTTGTTGTTGCAAGCCAGACATGTTATATCTAGTAATAGGAACTTAAGAGAACAGATGTTTAATGGAGGGATTTATTAATATGGCTTGGAGTTGGGCTGTGTTTAATGCTTTTTGTATTTGCAGGTGCCACAAATTTCAAATTCCTCTTGTGTTTCTTTTTTGTTTGTTCTCTTGGTTTTCAACTTCCCTAAGTACTCCTCTTCAGAGAGTATTTTAATCCTGTAGCTCTTTCAGTGCTAGTCCACTATTATACTGGAGTTCTGTTTGGGTGGTGGTAAGTTTTGGAGGAGTGGAAGACTTCAATTATCTAATGATAAAATTTCACTGTTTTAGTGGTCCTGTGTCTCTTGGCTGTAATCTTCAGCACATGTTTTTCTTCAGAGTATAGCCTCCACCATCTTTCATGATATAGGAGTCTATACGGTACTTGAATGGGAACAATGCCCTTTCTTCTGTTGGTATAAGGCTCTGGTAAAGCCTTTTCCCCTGTAGAGTAGCTCTTTACTATGGAGAAGGCCCTATGCATATGACAAATTATTCTTTCTTTTCCTCTGCCAGAACCAAGAAGAGGGTCTTTCTCATACCTCCACCATGAGGATCTGGTGGTATTCATCCAAGTAAAACCCACAAAAGTTTGGGCACATTCATATACAATCACACTAAAAAATTTGTCAAAATTATTACTAAATTGCTTCCACTGGTTCATGCCTCCAGTGTCTTTTGCTCCAAGTAAACAAATATCAGAGTCACCCTCTGGATTTTCTTGTTACTCCAGATTTTGTGATGGTGGTTTTGCAACTTCAGTTCTCTGATGGGATCAAAAAAAGTCAATAATTTTCCATTTGTTAGACCTCTGTGTGTGTTTGTGTGTTTTAAGGATATGAGTGATAACTTCCAACCTCTTTATGCTTCAGAACTGATTCTGGAAATTCCACATATGTGTTTGTCATGCCCTGTTTCTCCTCACTGCTTCTCTTGTAGTGCTAATTTCATATTTGTTAGAACACTTGATATACTCCCTCAGATCAATCTGGTTATGTCAATTTTTAAACATCATTTCTTCTATGTGTATTGACACAATGTAATGAATAGATTCCTCATCATATTTTTTTTCAGCTTAATATTTCTTCATGGTTAGGGTGCATGCCTGGTACCATTATTCATGCATTAGCAGACTACATTTCCTTTGTTGACTTGGTAGCTTCTAACACATTGCACTTTTGTCTACCTCTCTCTTCTCTATTCTACATAACTTCAAGTTTGGGAGTGGCTGAGGTCCTCTTTATATCTGTAGTCTCTGTTTGTGTAAATGTATCCATTCATGTGGCTTTAAATACAATCTGTATCTTTTAGACTATGAAAATTTTACCTTACCCCCAAGATATTCTCTGAGTTACTGATTAGCATATACTACTACTTACTTGATATCTTCATTTGGAGGTCTCAAATAATACAAAATTTTATGTTTTCAAACAAAATTATTGTTTGCTAGCTTCAGTTTTAATTCTCCATTAATATTTTTTACATCAGTAAGTGGCTTGGATATTTCTCCAATTTTTCAACTATAAAATTTTCAAGTTATTCTTGACACCTTACTATATATCACTCTTCACATGCACTCTATCAGCAAGTACTGTGAGTTCTGCCACTACTGTATACATTCTCATCTCCATTAACTCAAACTTTTCTAAACTGAAATATATATCCTTCTATCATATCTTCCTACATTTTTATCCCCCCATAATGCATTTGAATACAAAATACACAATACAACTTGGATTGTGTTTTCCAACCTTTCTAAAAATCCTTAAGTGGATTACTATTATACTTAGGAGAAAATTGATAACATTTTCATGTCCCACAAGGCCTTATAAGAGTTGTACTTTTTTAAATTTTTAACTTCACTAATTCCACTACCTCCCTCATTTATTTATTTACTTATGGTTACTGTATGTCTAGTGATGGTAAATTAAAACTAAGTGGATATGGGAAGGAAATAAACAGCATCTCTAACCATTATTATGAGAAAGTCTTCCCTGTATATCTATATCTCTTATTAGACTATAAACTGGTTAACTTACATGCAACATACAGAAAAATTACAGGCACCTATTTGGAACACAATTCATGTTTGGAATGAATAAATGCTAAAAAGTAATAGACAAAATTCAAATTTTAATAGATAATGTATAGGTGATAAAATTCAATGTGCATGTATTTTATAACTATACTATCACTTCTATTATTTAACAATTACCAGGTAAGAGAAATTAATGAAACATGACAAGGTAACATAATAAAAGACAGTATTATTGGAGAGCAAGTGTCACTATTTTAATTATTTGATGCATATTATATATCATATAACAAATGAAGCAGAGTAAGTAAAACATTAAAAGAAGATTAGAGCATGGTGTATTTATTAGACAAATATGTGAAAATAAATAACTTAGTGAATTACAAAGCCTACATATGTGCATGATACTTCTACATATAGGAGATAGAGGAGTAAACAGAATACATAAACTTCCTTTTCTCTTGGATGTTACATTATAGAGGGAGGAAAAAGACAACAACACAGAAACAAAAACTCAGGTTACAAAGTAACAGCTATCCTAGATTTCTTGGGATTGAAAGGAATACCAGGACATGGGACTTTCAGTCCTAAAACTAGGAAAGTCTCAGGCAAATTGAGTTGAGTTAGTCAAATCTGGTAGTTATAAGTAACAAGGAGACTATCAGGGTAAGGGGGATAATTCAGGGGTGATGAAGAAATAACCCTGTGATAAGGTATGTCAATATTTGATAAAAGTAAGGAATTGAGTCATGGAGGTAAATTCTGTGTGTGTGTGTGTAAATATGTGTGTATGTGCATGTGTATCAATAAGCAAAATTAGAAACTACAATGGAGGAAATATCCTTTTCACATTACCAAGAAAAATACAATCACCAAGGAATAAACAAAGATTTTAAAGATGTGACAGATTATCACAGCACAGACAAATATTGTTCTGTGTATTGTTTATAGGGATATAATCTGCATACCATAAAATATATATTTTTATAGATCCAGCCATTACCCTTCTCAATAGATACCCAGAAGATCTGAAAGCAGTGACACGAACAGACATTCACACACTGATGTTTATAGTGATATTGTTCACAATTGCCAAGAGATGGAAACAACCCAAGTGTCCTTTAACAGACAAGTGGGTAAACAAAATGTGATATACACACATGATAAAATACCATGTAGCAGAAACATGAAATGAGGTCCTGAAACATACAAGAACATGGATGAACTTTGAAGACATAATGTTGAGTGAAAGAAATCAGACACAAAAGGAGAGATATTTTATGTTATCACTAATATAAACTTTGAACAACGTAAAATCAGTGTCTTATAATGTAGAATATAGTGGAACCAGAGATAGACAGAAGCTAATGAAGGGGGAATGATTACCTAATATATACAGAAATGCTAATGAGGGTGAACTTAAAGATGTGGGAACTGACAGAGGTGATAATAGTTCATTAATGGGATTGTAAGTATTAGTGCTACATTGAAGGTGAACATGATTGAAAGGGGTTGTTTAGAGGCACCTATATCACAAATTAGCACTACAAATATAAATAAATGCTTGCATGATCTACTTCTAATGTATCACACTGGTACAAGGAGATAACAGAATGGTATATGGGAAAAACAAACTACCTATTGCATACTATAGACTATATTTAATAGGAACACCTTACCAGTACCAAACCAATACTAAGGAGAAATTACAAGGTCTTATAAGAGCTTTGGGGTGTTTTGGGTTATGATAATTCTTTAAAATTTGAGAGTGATGATAATGTGAGACATTGTTTATCTTGGACAGAATATGTGTCATGTGAAATTAGGAACCCCCTACTTGCTTTAGAGAAATTTATGACTGTAAAGGGGAGGCTAACCTACATATAATAATACCTAGGATCACCTCCAAAGAACTACTTTTTTTACTCAGATGTGGCCTTTCTCTCTCTAAGCCCAATTCTGCAAATACATTCTTTACTTTCCTCCTTATATGGAACATGATGCCTGGGGGAGTGACTCTCCCTGGTGACATGGGACATGACTCCCAGGAATGAGCCTGACCCTAGAATTGAGGAATTGAAAATGCCTTTTTGGCCAAAAGGGGGAAAACAAAGGTAACAAAATAAAGTTTCAATGGCTAAGCAGTTTCAAATACAGTTGAGAGGCTGTCCAGGATGTTACTCTTACGCAAGTTCCAGCTAGATATTCCAAATGCCCACAATATGCCTAGCCATAATCAACAGTATTCCTGAAAATAGTAAATAATACCTAGGTCCCTATCTGAGACTCTATAAAAGTTTCACTCACTAAGTTTACTTTTCAGAAACTTAAATCCCCCAGAGTGTTCCTGTGCAAAATAAGTCCCAAAACCTAGAGGCAGCAGCATCTTCAAAAATAGAATATAACAAGTGTTGGCAAATATGATGAGAACTAGAGATCCTCATACACTGCTCATGGGAATGAAAAATGGTGTAACAGCTTTGGAAAACATTCTGGCCAATCCTCAAATGATTAAATATAAAGATATCATATTATCCCAGAATTTCATTTCTAGGTATATACCCAAGTGGAAGGAAATAATATGTCCATGCAGAAAATTCTATGCAAATATTTCTACCAGTATTATTCAAAATAGGCAAAATGTAGAAACAATCCAATGTGCATCCACTGATTAATGGATAATTTAAATGTGGTATAACATTACAATGGAATATATTAGACCATAAAAGGGAATTACGTATGGATACATGCTACAATATTGATGGATTGTGCAACATTATATTAAGTGGAAGAAGCCAGTCACAAAAGGTCACATGCTATATGATCCCTGTCATATGAAATGTCCAGAACCACAAGCCAAGGAATAGCAAGGATTGGCAGGCACCACCAGGAGTCAGGAGAGGGTCATGGAACAGTTTCCTCTCTGCAGAATACAATGGGAACAAAGCCTCCTGAAAGCTTGATTTTAGACTTCTCATTTACAGAACTGTGATACAATAAATTTCAGCTGTTTTAAGCTTCCCATTTTTTGATAGTTTGTTATTGTTGTCCTGGGAAACTAATACAACTTCCAAGACCATTCAATGAAGAAAGAGTATTATTTTCAAGAAATAGTGCTATTATGCTGTGATAAATGGATGGCAATATGGAAAGAATGATGTTGGACCCTTACTTCAGAATGCATACAAAATTTATCCAGAATGCATTGTAGACATAAATACATGATCTAAAACTACAAACTCTTAGAAGAAAATATAGGGGTAAATATGCATAATCTCAGACTTTGCAATGGATTCTCAGCTATGATACAAAATGCTTGAGCCACAAAAGATAAAATAGATCAATTATACTTTATCAAATTACTTTTTTAATATAAAGAATAATGCCAAGAAAGTGAAAAGACAACCTACAGAATGGGAGAAAATATTTGAGAATAATACATCTGATAGTGATGTTTATCTAAAATATGCAAAAGACTCATACCTCATTAATAAAAAGACAAAATACACAATTTAAAAGTAGCAAAGGTATATGAATAGACATTTCTCCAAAGAAGATATAAAAATGGTGTATAAGTACATAAAAAGAAGCTCAACATCATTAATCATCAAGGAAATGCAAATCAAAACCACAATGAGATACCACTTCACACCAACTTGTATGTCTGTAACCTGTGTTGGTAAAGATGTGCAAATATGGGAGCCTTCATATACTGTGTATAGGAATGTGCTGTGGTGCAGCCACTTTGAGAAACACTCACATTCCACTTGTAGGAACATACAGAAGAGAAATGAAAACATATGTCTGCACAAAAACTTGTACATAAATGTTTCTAGCAGCATTACTCAAAATAGCTGTAAGGTGTAAACAACCCAAATGTCAATCAGCTACTAATGAATGGATAAACAAAAGGTGTTATATATAAGCAATGGAATATTAATCATGCACAAAAAGTAAAAAAGTGCTAAATCATGGATGAACCTTGAAAACAATAAGCCAGGTGAAGGAAGTGAAACACAAAAGGTTACATATTGTATATTCCATTTATATGAAAAATCCAGATGAGGTAAATCTATAGAGACAGTAAGTAGATTAGTGGTTGTTTAAGCCTGGGGAAGAAGGGGTCATGGGGACATGATAGCTAAAGTATATGGGGTTTCTTTTAAAGGTGGCATAAATAGCCTAAATTTGTATTTTGTGATGATTGCTCACATCTGTGAATGTACTAAATACTATTGAATTATCCATTTACATCTGTAAATTGTATATGTGAATTATAAGTAAACAATGTTGTTAAAAACTGTACCAATAAAAATGAATATTCTGACTGCTCTAATGGGTTGGGGCATAATCATGCTGACATGGACCTGAGTCTGGTGTTTAGTTCTTTGCCTTAGCAAAGGGAAGAATATACTTGTTATCTCCCAAACAGCAGCTCAACCAAGCAGAGAAGCCAGTTCCCTGTGACAGGGCCATAGTTGGGCTGCTTCACTTGGTTCTAAGGCTTCAGGTTCATGGGTTTATCCCACTGCCCATAGATATGACTTGCTTTCCTCTGTTTCAGGCCACATCAAGCAGGGAGAGCCCCACCCCTTAATGTCCCACTGATGCTGACTGGGGACAATTGTTGCCTTGGATAAATTATTACATATGGGAAAATTGTCTCTGAAAGGGGCTCAGCAGGCCCTGGGCCACCAGAACATATTCATGGGTTGAAGATGGGGGGATCTCAGGGATTGGGGGAAGCCTAGTAGCTCTGTCTGGGAGATAAGCTGTGAACTGTGGAATCCTGTGACTTTAAAACTTCCATAAGTAACCCTGGTAACTCTGGTGTCACAAAGTGGCCTGAGTTTTCTGTCTCTACTTTGATGAAGTTCAGAAGTGGATACTGCAGACATGTTTAATCCACATGTATTAGATACTCCAGCTGTGATTTTTGACAATGGGTCAGGACTCTGCAAAGCAGGTTTATCTGGAGAGATTGGACCCTGTCATGTCATCAGCTCAGTTGTGGGGCATCCTAAATTCAGCACACCTTCAGCAGGAGCCAATCAGAAGTACTTCATGGGAAATTCAGCTATATTCAAGAGTGAGTACTTACATTTGCACTACCCCATTGAACGTGGTCTGGTCATGGGGTGGGATGACATGGAGAAACTCTGGAAGCATGTTTTTGATTGGCTGCTGGGAGTAAAGCCCAGTCATCATCAGTGCTCATGACTGAGCCCTCCTTAAACCCAAGGGAGAATAGAGAGAAGATGACAGAATTAATGTTTGAGACCTTCAATGTTCCTGCCTTCTACCTGTCCAACCAGGCAGTGGTAGCACTTTATGCTTCTGCTTGTGTCACAGGCCTGGTGGTAGACAGTGGGGATGGGGTCACCTGCACTGTCCCCATCTATGAGGGTTCTTCTCTGCCTCATGCTGTCACCAAGCTTGCTGTGGCAGGGAGGGATATCACAGAGCACCTCACACGGCTCCTCCTTGCTAGCGGGTGTAACTTCCCTTGCATGTTTGACAAGGCCTTGGTGGATGACATCAAAGAGAAGTTGTGCTATGTGGCACTGGAGCCAGAGAAAGAGCTATGTAAGAGGCCACAGGATATTCTAAGAGAATACAAGCTGCCAGATGGGAATGTCATCCACATTGGGGACCAGCTGTTTCAGGCACCTGAAGTTCTATTTGCACCTGATCAGCTGGGCATCCACAACCCAGGTCTCTCAAAAATGGTCTCCAGCACCATCATGAAGTGTGACACTGACATCCATGCCACACTTTTTGCCAAGATTGTGCTGTCTGGGGGCACCACTCTCTTCCCTGGGCTTGAGGAAAGACTCATGAAAGAGCTGGAGCAGCTGGCTGCCAAAGTGATCCCCATCAAGATCATGGCTCCTCCTGACAGGTGTTTCTCCACATGGATAGGTGCATCCATTTTGACCTCTCTGAGCAGTTTCAAGCAGATGTGGTTCACCTCTGAAGATTTCAAGGAGTTTGGGAAATCTGTGGTTCAGAGAAGATGCTTTTAAAGACTCAGAACACAGGGAACAAATAGAACCAACAGATCCTAGGAACACCAGAGGGAGAAGTAAAGTTGCTAGTCTTACTTCAGCATGATGTCCAATAAAAGCATTTTGCCATTTATGATTTCAGTTCACTTTTGTTGGCTTAAGAATAGTATGTGACTCTGATAGTGAATCTTTTTTAAGTGGCTCTATTCCACATCCACCATAAATCTCTTAAGTTGTTTTCTCATGATAACATTGGGTTAGGAGTTGAGGCTGTGTCAACCTGCAGATTTTATAGTAAAATCAGGTGCCTGGGCCTCATGCCCAGAGACTTGATTCAATAGTGGCCCTGTATGCTTCATTTAAAATGCATCTTATGTAGTTCTAATATACCAGGTGCTCAGGAGAAAGAGTCAACAGAGGGAAAGGGGACAAGGAGGAGTAAAAGTAGGAAAGTTACCCTGTTCTAGGTCAGCAAACTCATTACCTGGGTGGGTCATTAATTAGCACAATAAGGCTGTTGCTTTGCTTTTATGAGGACAGGCAGCTAAATAGAACAGACCACTGTCATTGGCAAGGAAGAAAGGTGGGTACAGAAATCACCATTTGTTTAAGGCTCTCTAAGTTCAGGGCCCCTGCTTCCAGGTCACATAATAAGAATTGTATTAGTAGAGGTTCTCTATGGTAACAGAACCATCAGGAAACGATTTGGTTTGCTAATGCTGCTGTTATGCAAAATATAAGAAATGGATTGGATTTTATAAAGGGGGTTTATTTTGTTACAAATTTACAGTCCCAAGGCCATAAAAGTGTCCAAACTGAGGCATCAACAAGAAGATACCTTCACTAAAGGAAGGCTGAGGGCATCCATAACACCTCTGTCTGCTGGGAACACATGTGGCTGGCATCTGCTGTTCCTTTACTCTCGGGTTGCATTTCAAAATGGCATTCTCCAAAATTTCTCTGTGCCTGTCTCTCTTAGCTTCCCCAGAGCAGCCTCTGGGCTAGCATCTCTTAGCTAAGCATCTGTAAACATCCTTCTGTCTTCATCTCCAAGAATCTCTAAGCATCAGTGTCAGGGCCTTGGTTTAACACATTCTGGGGAGTTTTTCATCTGTCTATTCTCTGTGTGAGTTCTCTTTAAATGACTCCAGTAAACTAATCAAGGCCCATGCTGAATGGTTGGGGCCACACCTCCATGGAAATAATCTAATCAAAAGTATCACCTAGAGTTGAGTGAGTCACATCTCCATGGAAACAACCTAATCCAAATATCCCACAAGACTGGATTAAAACATGGCTTTTAGGGGGACATAATATATCCACACTGGCACAGGAGATATCTGTAAATATGAGATTTTATAAAAGTGTCTCATGCAACTGTGGGGATGGACAAGTCAAAATACCAAAGAGCTGGATGCATGGATACTGTAGGGCAGACCATGAGCTTGTCACCCTGATGGAGGTCATCAGTGAATGCCACAGGAGAAGCTGACTGGCTGAAAAATAAGTGACAGTTCTCTCTACCTCAGAAGTCTTCAACTGATTGAATTAAATCCAAATGATTGGATTCTGTCATTGCAGAAGACACAACCTTAATTGACCACAGATGTAATCAGCCACAGATTCATTCAGTTGACTGATGATTTAATAAACCAGCCTTTTGGTTTATTAACCAGACAAGAAATGTCCTTGCAGTAATGGTTAGGCCAGTGCTTGCTTGGCAAGACAACTGGGAATGATCACCTGGCCAAGTTGACACATGAACCCAACTATCACACTCCAGCCCTTATCAATTTGGCAGCTACACACATCTTAAATTACACTTAATCTCAAAATAGAACACAATAACAGACATATGTTTTGCCTAACAATACTCAGCTGTCCTGCATACAACCAGAAATAGGCTATAATCTCTCCAGAATAGGGTGCAAGTCCTTGGGTAACAGTCACAATTAAATTTGATATCCTATAACTTAAATACTATAACATGAACAATGCAACTTATGTCATATGATAAAGGGAAAAGAGAGAAGAAAAGAAAGATATTTGATTTATGGTAAAATACAAACACATTCATAACAAAACAAGGAGGAAATATTCATATATCACAGTCCTCATTTCTGTAACTGGTCACATAGTCATATTTCACAATTATCACTACCTTCTTCCAGTACCCATTCCATGTTTCCTTTACCCTCATCAAGCACTTCAGCTGGACATGGTTCTTTGTCTGGTGGGGTGACTCAAACCTTCATTTCTGAAGTTTCTTGGCCATTGGTAGTCCTGCCTGGATTGGGTTGTGGCAGTTTTCCATTGACTTTAATCACAGGGCATGGTAGTACTAAGAGATGTCCAAGGGGATCTCCTGTATTCCAGGAAGTCTGCTCTTTACCTCTATCATGTAGTTGCAGTCCTGTATCCACTTGATAGTCAGGATCAATCACCCCAGGCAGTACAGTATTCCCCTTACTTGCTTGTTGACTGAGAAGCAGGAGAAGCCCAAAGTGGCCACGTGACAGTCTTACTTTACTTCCAGTTCAATGGAATAATTGTTGTGTCTCCTGGTAGGAGAACTACTCCTTTTGGAATTAAGACCTGTAGACAAGCAGAGCTTAACGTTGCAGATACAGGAGGCAATTTTTTTTTCTAGTGGATCACTACGGGGGATAGTGGGTGCTGCCACTCCCATTTCCACCCCTTGATTCCTGGACCCATGAATCCTGGCTTTGGGAGCAACAGCACCATAGAATGGATGCTGAGTCAGAGCATTCACAGCCCCCTGGAGAACATTGCCCCAGCCTTGCAAGGTATTGCCACCTAGTTGGCACCATTTTGAGTCTTCAACAGGCCATTCCACCATTCTATCAGCAGAGCTGCCTCTGGATGATGGGAACATGGTAAGACCAAAGAATTCCATGAGCATGTGCCCATTTCCACACTTCCTTTGCTGTGAAGTGGGTTCCTTTATGAGAATGAATGTTGTGTGGAATACCATGCCAGTGGATATGGCACTCTAAAAGTCCATGGATGGTAGCTTTGGTGGAAACATTGCATGCAGGGACACCCATAACCAGATTATGTGTCTATTCCAGTTAGAACAAATCACTATCGCTTCGATGATGTAAGTGGTCCAATGTAATCAACCTGCCACTAAGTAGTGGGCTGATCACCTTAGGGAATGGTGTCACATCAGAAACTGAATGTGGGTCTCTGTTACTGGCAGATTGGGCAATCAGCAGTGGCTGTGGCCAGGTCAGCCTTGATGAGTGGAAGTCCATGTTGCTGAGACCATAAATGACCTCCATCCTTACTGCCATGAATACTTTGATCATGAGCCCATTTGGCAATGATAGGAGTGGCTAGGGAAAGAGGCTGATTGGTATCCACAGAATGGGTCTTATCCACTTGTTTATTATGATCTTCCTCTGCTGAAGTCACCCTCTGTTGAGCATTCACATGGGACACAAACATCTTCATGTGTTTTGACCACTCATAAAAGTCAATCCAGATACCTCTTACCTAGATTTCTTTTTCACCATGTTTCCAATTATGTTCCTTCCAAAGCCCAGAGCATCCAGCCAAACCATTAGCAGAAGCCCATGAATCAGTATACAAATGCACCCCTGCCAAGTTCTCCTTCCAAGCAAAATGAACCATCTGTAAACAAGGCCCAAGTTTTCTCTTCTTCAGTCAACTGATTGTAAGGAACTCCTGAAGAGACCATAGCTCTGGACTGGGAAAGAGAAGGTAATGTATTAGACGGGAGTGGGGGCCATGGGAATTTGGGCCTTTTCCTTGTGTATCTTACTTGTGTCTTCATGTCCTGCTTAAGCCCTATATTGTATATACCATTTCAATTTTGTGATAGAGTGCTGCTGTGCACATTTAACATTATGGCTTGGCTGGTGAGAAAACACTTAGCTCATGATTGGCAACTCAGGACTCATGGTAACTTGGTGGCCCATGATTAAGCTTTCTGTCTCTACTAAGTCCCAATAGCATGCCAAAAGCTATATACCAAAACCAATTGCATTAATAATGGTAGCACCAAACAGTTAAATTAAATTTATAGAAATACTATCTACCACTTCTGGGAAGATGGCAAATTAGGAGAGACCGAGCAAAATTCCACTCTGTAAAAAGCACTAGATAAAGAACAGAAAGCACTCCCAAACAGCAGTTCCAGGGTGCCACTGTGTGGGCAGGGGTTTCCATACCACACAGTGAGGATGTAGCTGGAGAGGCCAAGAGGCTGCATTTAGGGTGGTGAGTGTTCTGCCTGGAACACTTCCTGGGTATGGGTGGTTGGAACTGACTGACAAGTGTGGAAGGGAGAAGCCTTCAGTGCCCATGCACCCTTCTCAGCAGTTGGCCTTCACAGCCCCGTGGCCAAGAACATCTGTGCTGGGGACTGGTGGCTGGAACTAGCAGATAACCATAGAAGGGGGAAGCTTTCCATGCCCCATGCACCCATCTTAGCAGTTGGCTTGGGAGATAATACTTTGCAGCCCCACAGCCAAGAGCTCCCATGATGGAACTCAGGATTCAGCAGTCTTGTAACCACAATCACTCTTCCTCCATGGAAGCCCATGTTGTGCACAGCTGAGAGGCAATGACACTGTATAGAAGTGCCTGGAGATGATCCCCACCCCAGAGACTAACAGGCACAACACAGATAGGGACTGTGGGGCATTTGAGCTGGAAGGTGAGATGCACATTTCCGCAGCTCCAGAGTAATCCACCACAGCCACAGGAACTGCCAGGACCACTGTGCTCTGGAGCAGACTCCCTAATGAACTGTGCAGCTCCTGCCCTCGTCCCAGGGCAGACAGTACCTAGTGCACAAGGAAAATTCATGCACTGATTGGGTTTCCACCTGGTTTGAACCCTGCTGACTGCATTAATAAAGATAGAGGAAAACAGTCTTGAAGGGGAAAGGTAGCTCAAGAGTGCCATCTGCTGGTTGGGCAGGAAAAGTGAATTTGACCAAGCTGTAGCTCTGCCAAATTATAGACAAATATTCAAATAATTCTGCATATCCTAAAACAACCCCATCAAGATAAGCAAACGCCACGAGGCCAAAAACAACATAAAATTATGAAGCATATGAATAAACCACAAGATATGAACAACCCAAATGACCAAATTAAAAAGCCAAAGGAGACACAGAACTTGGAGCAATTAATCAAAGAATTATACACAAATCTACAAATCAACATAAATGTGGTGGCTGAGGACATAAAGGACATCCAGAAGAACCTAGAAGAACATAAAGAAGAATTTGAAAGAGGAAATAAAAATAGCAGACCTTATGGAATTAAAAAATACTGTTGATCAAATTAAAAATATACTATAGACACACAACAGATTTGAAGAGGCAGAAGAAAGAATAAGTGAACTGCAGGACAATTGAATGTGAACACACAGAAATAAATGGTGAAAAAAATGGAAAAATTTGAAATGAATCTCAGGGAAATGATGAACAACATGAAGCCTGCCAATATAAGAATCATTGGTGTCTCACATGAGAAGAGGAAAGGACCTAGGAAGGGTATTTGAAGACATAATTTGGAAAAATTTTCCAAACCTTCTAAACAACATAAATATGCAAATCAAAGATGCCCAATGAACTCCAAATAGAATAAATCCAAATAAACCCAAACAGAGAAATATAATAATCAGATGGTCAAATGATGAAGAGGAGAAAGTCACTAAAACAGCAAGAGAGAAGTGATTCACAACATACAAAGGAAATTACTGGCTTCTCACTGGGCACCATGGAGGTGACAAGGCAGTAGAATGACATATTTAAGATACTGAAAGAGAAAAATTGCCATCCAATAATTCATTATCCAGCAAAGTTATGCTTCAAAATTGAGGGCAAATTTAAAACTTTCACAAACAAATGCCAAGATAATGTATCAACAAGGGACCTGCCCTGCAAGAAATATTAAAGAGAAAAAAAAGAAAGGAGAGAGAGGTCTGGAGAAGGACACAGAACTGGAGTTCTATTAATGGTAAATTGAAGAAAAAAACAAAGACAGAAGGGGGGAAAATGCATCTGGCAAAAAAAAAAATAGATATTTGGATCAAGAACAGCCTTCACTGTAATAACATTGTATGTGAATGGATTAAACTCCCCATTTAAAAAGACACAGATTGGCAGAATGGATTAAAAAGTATGATCAGTTGATATGCTATTAACAAGAGACTGGCACCATTCCTGCTCAAAAGCTTACAAAAACATGAATAAAATGGAACAATACCTAACTCATTTTATGAAACTAACATCACTCTAATAACAAAACCAGTTAAAGATGCTACAAGAATGGAAAACTACAGGCCAATCTCTCTAATGAATAAAGTTGCAAAAATTCCCAACAAAATACTTGCAAAATGACTTCAAAGACATGTTAAAAAATCATACACCACAACAAAGTGGGGTTCTTCCCAGGTATGCAAGAGTGGCTCAACATCAAAAAATCAATCCACGTAATGCAATACATTAAAAAATTGAAAGGGAAGAATCAAATGACCATCTCAATAGATGCTGAAAAAGCATTTGACAAAGTTCAGCATACTTTTTGCTAAAAATAATTCTAAAGGTAGAGGTTGAAGGAAACTTCCTCAATATGATAAAGGACATATATGAAAAGCCCACAGCCAGCATAGTACTTAATGGTGACAGACTGATAGCCTTCCCCTTAAGGTCACAAACAAGACAAGGATGCCTGCAGTCACCACGATTATTCAACATTGTGCTACAAGTTCTAGCCAGAGCAACCTGGCAAGACAAAGAAATAAAAGGCATCCAAATTGTAAAGGAAGAAGTAAAACTGTTTTATTTGCAGATGATATGATCTTATGTCTTGAAAAGCCTGAGAAATCAACCCACAGTTATTTGGGCTAATAAACAAATTCAGCAAAGTGGCAGGATACAAGATTAATGCACATAAATCAGTAAAGTTCCTATACACTGAAATGATTTAACTGAAGAGAAACTCAAGAAGAAGATTCCATTCTCAACAGCAACTAAAAAATAAAGTACCTAGGAATAATCATGACCAAGAATGTAAAAAACCCTCTGCACAGAAAATTAACTAGCATTACTAAAAGAAATAAAAGGGGGCTTAAATAGATGAAAAGATGTTCTGTGTTCATAGATAGGAAGGGTAAACTTTATTAAGATATCAATCCTACCCAACTGATCTACAGATTCAATGTATTTCCAATCAATATTCCAACAACCTACATTGCAGACTTGTAAAAGCTAGTTATCAAACTTATTTGGAAGGGAAATATGTCTCAAATTGTTAAAAGCATTCTAAAAAGGAAAATGAAGTGGGGGGACTTACACTTCCTGACTTTGAAGCTTACTATAAAACCACATCAGTGAAAACAAATCAATGAAAATAGTACAAACAGCCCAATTATAAAATGGGTGAAAGATATGAAAAGATATTTCTCCAAAGAGGAAATAAAAATGGCTTATAATACATGAAAAAAATGATCATATTCACTAGTTACTAGAGAAATGGAAATCAAGACCAAAATGTGGTATCATCTCACAACAGTAAGAATGGCTGCCATTAAACAAACAGGAAACTACAAATGCTGGAGAGGATATGGAGAAATCAGAACCCTTATTCGTTGCTGGTGAGACAGTTTGATGGTTCATCAGAAAACTATATATCTATTTGCCCTATGATCTAAACATTTCACTTTTCAGTATATAGCTAGAAGATCTGAGAGCAGTGATATGAACAGATATTTGCCCACAGATGCTCATAGTATCATTGTTCAAAATTACCAAGAGATGGAAACAATCCAAGTTTCCTTTTACAGATGAATGGTTAAACAAAATGTGCTATATACATACGATGAAAGACTATGCAGCAGTAAGAAGGAATGAGGTCTTGAAAAATATGACAACATGGGTGAACCTTGAAGACAGAATACTGAATGAAATAATCCAGACACAAAAGGAGAAGTATTGTTTGTTACCACTAATATGAACTCCATTAACAATGTAAAATAGGTGTCCTACAATGTAGAGTATAGAGGACATAGAGATAGACACAAGTTAGTGAAGGGGGAATGATAATCTAATATGTACAGACATGATAATGAGGGTGAACTTAATAGTGTGGGAATGGACCAGTATGATTATGGGTCTTTAATGGGATTATAAGTGTCAGTGCTGCAGTGGAGGCAAACGTGTCCTAAAGTGATTGCTTAAAGGAATGTAACACACAGAGTAGTACTGCAAACATAAATATGTGCTAGCATGATATACTTATAAGTTACGACACTGGTACAAAGAGGTAACAACAGAGTGGCATTTGGAAAAACTTCCCATTGCATATTATTCCTATATTTAATAGGAATTTCTTAAAAGCACTGCACTGATACTAGGGATAAATAATTAGTGGATGATAAGAGCTCTGGAATGTTTTACATTATGATAGTTGTTTAAAATTGGGAGTGATGATGATTGTAGAATTAAGTGAAGATTATGTGAGAAACTATTTATCTTGGACAGAATATATGTTATGTGAAATTAGGAACCCACTACTTTAGGAATCAGGCCCTTGACCTTGAGGCTTGCTTTTGTGAAGCTTAGGTTTGTAAATGAGAGGCTAAGCCTTCCTATAATTATTCCTAAGAGACACCTCTGGAGAACATCTTTTGTTTTTCAGATGTGGCCTTTCTCTCCCTAAACCCAACTCAGCAAATTAATTAACTTCCCCCACCCCACATTGGACATGACTCCCAGGATAATGAATCTCCCTGTCAATGTGAGGCGTGACTCCCAGGAATGAGCCTGGCTCTGGCAGTGAGGGATTAAAAATGCCTACTTGAGCAAAAGGGGGAAAAAAGTTTACAGTGGCTAGGAGATCACAAAGAGTCAAGAGGCTACCCTGGAGGTTTCTCTTATGCAAGCTTCAGCTAGATATCCCAAATGGCCACAGTATGCCATGCCCTTACCAACAGTAGTCCCAAAATACTTAGATCCCTATCTGAGATTCTATAAAACTTTCACTCAGCTAACATTTATCTCTCAGAAGCAAATCCATCAGAGTGTTCCTATGCCAAACAATTCCTAAAACATAGAGACAACTGTCATGGGTTCATCTCTTTACACCTCAAACCTATGATCTCCATTAGAAAAGGCCTGAGCCTTATCAGGTTGTGATTCAATGGGTTTGAGCTTCAAAAACTATCCTTCCACTCAATTAAGACTATAGGGACAGTCAATAGTTTAAAAGTAAAGAGCACTCAAGACAAGAATTCAATTTCAACATATTTTTACTAAAGGTGCATTTAAGGTAAAAGGGACAAATTTACAATGTAAAAATTAATTGATACATTACCAAGCCTGGGAGCCCACACTTGCAGCTGGACTTAAGATCAGAGAGCTCACCTTTGTCTTTGTTACAGAAAATTTATAGCATCTTGATTTAGAGTACCTTTAATTGAGTCACATTCTATTTTTACATTAAATGGTGTGTCATTAACATGAGTGACTCACGAAGCAAAGTGTCTTGATCCACAAGTGTTTCAAGATCAAAGGATGGTAATCACATTATTAGAGACTTAGCCTTGAATGCCTATAAAACTCTATTGATAATAATTTTACTAATTTATCTGTGGCTTCTGTAAGGGCAATATAACATACTTTTACATACATAAAGTCTAAAATTTAGAAGAGATTATTATTACTTGTCTCTAATTTGTTAATATGGTTTTCTCATTTTACGCTATAATTAGTTAAGCCATTACATTATACTGTTAAACATAGATTTGACTAGGACTGTATTCAACCTTGCTACATTATTTATGACTTATCTATATTAAAGTAACAGCTGAAACCCATCTTGATTTCACAGAGGACCAGATGATTAAATGTTTTCTATATCTACAATGGTGGAGAGGGCCATTCTGCTTTCTTGAAAATATTCACAGCTTTTTTAACAGTTTAGTTTCTCCTTCAGTATAATCTTCTAACATAGGACTTGAAGGATATAAATCATATTTTCCAGCCATTATAGTAAGGCCTTTCCACTTTTTTATCATGTAGAAATTGTACTTGAGAGTGTTTTTAGGTAAAAGGGTAAAAGTTTTGTTAAATATGCTTCTATATCAGAAGGAATAACTTGTTCTTCACTATCAGAACAGCAAATATCAGGTGATATATGAAAGCAGCATAGAGGGGAGGCAGCATCCTCATTATCAGATTCCTCGGTAGAGATATTGCCCTGCAACACAACAGCATCTTTAAGAACAACAATCAGATGCAGCTCCCTTCCATATAATGTTGACACCCCCTTTCAATATGACCAAGTTTGGGTGATCAGTGCCTAGACACCCTTAAAGATCAAGAAAGTGATTAAATCAGGAGAAGGGATAGCAACAGACAAGACAAGATTTAACAAAGGATTACAAATACTGAAACTTTATATTTATATATATTTAGATGCTAGGGTATTAGAATAGCTAGGAGGAAATAACTGAAATGGTGGAGCTGTAACCTCTAATAGTCTTTGAAATTTCTAGGGTATTAGAATAGCTAGAAGGAAATAACTGAAATGGTGAAACTGTAACCCATAAGAGTCTTTGAAATTCGCTCTATAGCTATTCATTGAATTGTGCTTTTAAAGTTTTCACCTTTCTGTATATATCCTATATTTCACAATAAGGAAAGAAGTGAAACTGCGGAATTGTAACCCATAACATTTTTTGAAATTACCTATATAACCTCTTGTTGGACTGTACTTTGAAAGTACACCTTTCTGTATATATGTTATATTTTAAAATAATGGAAATAACTAAAATTATGGAACTGTAACCCATAATATTCTTTGAAATTTGCCAACTACTTGTTAAATCATACTTTGAAAATTATCACTGCTATATATATATATGTTAAAATACTATTTATCACAATAGTAAAGAAAAGATTTCTAGAAATAAATATATGTACAACACCCTCATGGAGAAAAACTTTTAAATGTGCTGAAAATCATTACAAAAACCCAAGAAATGGAGATTCCCATTACATTAATTGACAGAAATTTTCTAAATCATAAAATGAAAATTTTCCATAAAACAATATATAGATTAAAAACATTTGAAATGTAATATCAACAAAGTTTTATGACATAAATTCTTCATTAAAAATTATATGTAAAATCATATGACTAAAAATATGCAAGGCAGTGCAGAAATAGAACAAGGCATAGGGATTTGTTTTATAAGATATCAAGAGCTATTGCAGTGATATCATATTTAAGATAGTATGGCAATGATTTAGGGATAAGGGATAGAAAAGTAGGCAAATATAATAGTAACTGAGTCCAGAGACTGACAAACTTGGAAAATTGCAGTGCTTAATTGCAGTAGGGTGATGAGTGGGTAAATAGTTAACCTTATGGAAAAATAATAGATAAGAATGTGTACATCACAGTATTCACCCACAGAGAAATCAATTACAGAAATATCAATGACTCAAATATGAAAGACAATTATGATGATTTAAAGTTGTGTGCATCCAAGAAATACATGTTCTTAAATTTAATCCATTCCTGTGAGTGGACCCATTATATGTAGGACCTGTTGATGAGGTTACTTAAATTAAGGTGTGTCCCACCTCAAGCAGGATGGGTCTTAATCTTACCAATGGAGTCCTTCATAAGCAGAATGAAATTCCATCAGAAAGAGAAAGTCACAGGAAGCAAGAAGCTGAAATTAAATAGACCCTGGAAGAGAACAGAGAGGCCAAGAGAGGCTGCCATGTGCATTGCCATGTGATAGTGGAGCCAAGAATCAAGGATCACTGGGAGCCAGCCTCAGAACACTAGTCTTTGTGAAGAAACCATTACTTTGATGATGCCTTGATTTAAAATTTCTTTTAGCCTCAAAACCATGAGGAAATAAATTTGTATTATTTAATCCAACCCATTTCATGGTATTTGATTGAGCAGCCTGGGTAACAAAAACAAAAATAGAAATTTTAGGTAAAATAAAGAATATTTTAACTTTGGACTGGGAGTTTTCTAAACAAGGCACAAAAACAAAAATAAGAGAAAAAGAAGTATGTCTCCCAGAATCATCACCCCATTCACTTAAACACCAAGACACTCATTCCCCTAGCTACTGTGAGTTTTCAATACTGACAGATCCTGAGTTTCCCCTACCATCAGTTGCTCTTGGCTGAAACAATATACCTTGCCCAGTGTCTCCCCCTCTGCCAGATGACATTTATACAATTACTGATGGATTCAGGGATATACTGGTTTGACATTCTTGTCCAAATTGCAAACATCATGCCAAAACTCCAGTGTTCTCCATGGGATTTGCTGAGGGCTTCTTGTGAGTACATCACAATCCAACTTCTCCTTCTCTCAAATCCTGCCTCCTTCTTTCTCCTGTAGGTTTTCATCCTTAGAACACTCCCCAATTAATTTCCAGAAAACAAATATCACTATCAAAGTCTGCTTCATGGAGAATATGACCTGCAATTATTGATGCCAGGACTTGTCCAAGATGGCAGATTTGAGAATGGGATTGTAGAGCTGCATCTTCTGTCCTTGAGATGGTGATGAAGACCTAATGCTGTTGTTAGGTTGATCACTAATTGCTCTGGCACATGTGAGCCATGTCATTGTTAAAACTTCCACTGGTGGCAATCTGGGACAGCAAAGAAGGGAATACACTAGCTGAGATACCTATTAATAGTTTGAGAAGTACTGGGGAATAGTAATTATAAGGAAAATGGAATTGGCTGTGTGGCTTGGGGCAATTGATGTTGTGAAGAAAGACACTATTGTGGAGGGTGAGTAATCAGCAATTTAATGCAAGTTTTGAAGCCATATGGTCTCCATGAACTATATAGAGAGATTTCCATCTCTTGCAGCCTAAGAGTAGAAAAGGCCATGGACCAGGCTCAGGACTTAACCATTTGAATAGCAGGGATCCAGAGAGACTTGAATTTTCAACCACAGTAGATCTGTTAATCTAAGATGCATAGGTTTGAAACTTTTATGAACCCCCCAAGAGCCATGAACTTTTAATGCAATCTTGTTGGACAGAATTTTTTGATTGAGTGTTTCCATGGAGATGTGACTCACTCAACTCTGGGTGAGATTTTGATTAAATTATTTCCATGGAGGTGTAGACCCTGCCCATTCAGGATGAGTTCACTGGAGTACTTTAGACAGCTCAAGATCCAATACAGACACTGATGTTTGGAGAGGCTTGGAGATGCTTGGAGATGCAGACAGAGGATGTCTGGAGATGTTAAGCTAAGAGATGAAGCCCAGAGTTTGCCCCAGAGAATCTAAGAGAGGAATTCCAGATGGTTAGAGGAAATGCCCAAGAAGAACCAAGCAGAGAGCAGAGAGAAGTGAAGGGAGATGGAAGACCAGAGAAATATTGGAGAAAGCCATTTTGAAATGCAACCCAGGAGCAGAGGACTAGCATATGCCAGCCACATGACTTCCCAGCTGACAGAGGTGTTCCAGATGCATTGGCCTTCCTTCAGTGAAGTTATCCTCTTGCTTATGCCTTAGTTTGAACACTTTTATGACCTTAGAACTTTAAATGTGTACCTGAATAAATCTCCCTTATAAAAGAAAATCCATTTCTGCTATTTTGCACAATGGCTGCATTAGCAAATTGGAACAGATTTTGTGATCAGAGAAGTGGGGTGCTGCTGAGTTTGCAAATACCAAACATGTTTGCATAGCTTTTTTTAAATGGAGAAGGAGAGATTCTGGAAGAATTATGAGCAACTTGATAGAAAAGGCCTAGACTGCTTTGAAGAGACTATTGGTAGAAATATGGACTCAAAAGTTACTTCTGATGAGACCTTAGACACGTTCTGATGAACATGCCATTGCCAACTGGAAGAAAGGAAATACTAGTTTTAAAGTGAAAGAGAATTTGGAAAAAATGAGTTCTGGTGTCAGAGGGAAGGCAGAATTTAAAAGTGATGAGTTGGAATACTTAGCTGAAGATATTTCAAAACTAAATGTGGAAAATGGTGGCTGGCTTCTCCTTGCAGCTTATAGTAAAATGTGAGAGGAAAGGGATAAGCTGAGAACTGAACACTTGGATACAAAGAAACCATAAATTGATAGTGTGGAAAATTCTGGACTTCCAGAAAGTGAGACAACAGAGGATATGGTGCCACATGAAGATTTATTGAAACCTAGAACCAGCCAGCCATTTCAGTACAAACCAGGATTGGAGAGGGAGCTATCCAGAAAGGATCTGTGGAAAGTCCTATTATCTGATGGTTTTGACCTCTACATGTTGCATGCCAAGCCAACAAACATTTTGTGAGATTTGTATAGATGGAACCACTGCCAGTCTGGACTAAAATGGACAGAAAAGGGAAAGACTGAAGGAAAAATTTCTTCAGAGAATGTGGAATGGTGGAAGCCATTGTTTGAAGCCAAGAAATCTTGGGCAAGGAGAACATGGGCATGTGGAAAGGTTGAGTTTGCCCCGGAAGCAGGGGGCAGTTCTTCTTTCTCAATCCTCAGGAAGAGTGCTGCCACCCCAGTTCTCAGAGACGGTGGAGCATATTTCCTGGGGCTTGGGGAGAACCTAGTCATCACTCCACTGTTCAGAGAGGGGAGAGTTTTGCCCTGGAAGTGCAGACTCTGGGTGTCACCCTGATGCTTGAGAAGGGGGGTGCTGAGAAGAAGGTGGTCTCCCCAATGTGTGGATATGTTGGAGCACTCACCCCAGTGTTTGGAGAGAAAAATACTGCCATGTAAGCCTTTGGAAAAATGGGGCTGACACTGTCTCAAGTCCTGAGTATAAACTGTCATTCTGTAGAAGACTCTCAGGCTTTGGAATCTAATCAAGTTTGCCCTGTGGGTTTTAGGAACTGTTTTGGACCTTTGAACCTTGTTTTCCTTCCAATTTTTCCCTATGGCAATGGGAACATTTAGTCTATGACTTTCACTTCTTTGTATATTGGAATCAGATAACTTGTTCCGAGTTTCACAGGTCCACAGTTAGAGGCAACTGTTAGGACTTTGTTGTTACTTATCTATATTGTGATGGAAAGAATGTATTTTTGGATTTGGAAAGAACATGTCATTTTGGGGTCCAGGTGGTGGAATGTGCCAGTTTGAGTATATTACATCCCCCCAAAAGCCATATTCTTTAATGTAGTCTTGTGGGAGCAGACTGATTAGTCTCTTGATGTGGGCAAAACCACTGATTGAATTATTTCCATGGAGGTGTGGACCCTACCCATTCAGTGTGGGTCTTGATCTGTTCACTGAAGCATGTAAGAGAGAAGCTAAGAGTCAATACAGACTGAGGAGCTTGCTGATGCTTAGAGATGCTTGGAGACGTGGAACAAAAGACATTTGGAGATGCTAAGCTAAGGCATGAAGCCAAGAGTTTGCCCCAGAGAAGCTAAGAGGATCCCCATACACTTCCAGAGAAACACACTGGAAGAAAGAAGCAAAGACAGACAGGAGCTATGAAAAAGGAGCTAAGACAAAAGCCCAGAGACATTTTAGAGAAAATCATTTTGAAACACAACCAAGGACCAAAGGACAAGCAGACACAGCCACATGCCTTCCCAGCTGACGGAGGTGTTCCAGATGCCATCAGTTGTTCTTCAGTGAAGATAACCTCTTGTTGATGCCTTAGTCTGGATAATTCTATGGTCTTAGCCCTACAATGTTGTATCCTAATAAATTCCCTTTATAAAAGCCAATCCATTTCTGGTATTTTGCATAATAGCAAACCATAACACCATATATCTGATAAATGTTTAATATCCAGTATATATATGAAGAAATTCTACAATTCAATAATAAAAGGACAACTAGATTGAAAAATAGGACAAAGACATGAATAGATATTTTTCCAAGAAGAAAAGTACATGAAAAGATGTTCATCTTCATTAGCTATTAGGGAAATGCAAATCAAAACCACAGCAAGATATCATATCACACCTATAAGAATGGCTCCTATTAAACAGCAGGAATCTACAAATGTTGAAGAGGATGTGGAGAAATAAGAACACTTATTCACTGCTGATGGGAATGTAAAATGGCACTGCCACTGTGGAAGATAGTTTGGTGGTTCCTCCAAAAACTAAATATTGAGTTTCCTTATGACCCAGCAATTCCACTACTTAGTATATACCCAGAAGATATAAAATCTGGGACATGAGCAAACATTTGCACACTTATGTTCATAGCAGCATTATTCACAATTGCCAAAAGATGGAAACAATACAGGAGTCCATCAACAGATGAGTGGATAAACAAAATGTGTTACATACTTTTAATGAAATATTATAAAGCAGTAAGAAGGAATGTATCCCTGAAGTGTGCCACATCAATGATGGCTGAGGACATAATGCTGAGTGAAATACATTAGACACAAAAAGACAGATATTGTATGATTTCACTAATATGAACTATTTATAATAAGTAAACTCAGACTCTTAAAACATAGTATATAGGGTATCTAGAGATAGACCAAAACAAGAGAAGGAGGTGCAGTTACCTATTATGTACAGAATTGTTAATTAGGTTGGACCTAAATATTTTGGAATGGATAGAGGTGATGGTAGCTTGTTATTGGGATTTTAAGCAATATTTCCATATTGTAGATGAATTTGGTTGAAAGGGGTTGGTTAAAGATATATATGTCACCAATTAACACTACAAATAAAAATATGTTCTTGCATGAACTACTACAAATCTATGACACTTATACAAAGAGTTAATAGAGTGGTATATGGGAAATATTACCTAATGCAATCTACAGACTCTAGTTAATAGCAGTACCTTAATATTCTTTCATCAATAGCCAGTGTACCACACTGATTCTAGGGGTCAATAATGGGGAGAAGTAAAAGATATAGGGTATTTTGCATTTTCTTTTTTTCTGTCTATCTGATATTTTTCATTTTGGAGCACTGAAAATTGTCTAATATTTTGTGTGATGATGATTGCACAACTAAGTGATGATACTGTGAGCCATTAATTGCATACTGTTGAATATGTCTCATTAAAATCCACAGATTCAAAAAAAATAGATGATTAGAAAATTTTAAATGCACATCAAATCATTGGTCACTGAGAAGACTGTGATAAAAATTAGAAAATACATAAAATTGCATGATGATAAAAATTTTGCTTAACAGAAGTTATGAATATTAGCCCAAATTGTTCAAAGCAAAATGTATAGCCATGAAAAATTTTATTATTAAAAGAATTGAAGAACAAATTAATCAACTAAGCATCCAACTTAAGAAATTAATGCACTAGAATAAATTTTAAAAAATAGAAGTTAAGAATTAAAAAACAAGCATAAACCAAAGATTAGTTACAAAGAAATGGTGAAGTTAAAAGTTGTTTTTTTTAGAAAAACTAATAAAATTGACAAACCTCTGGAATATTGAGAAAAATGTTTAAATTATAAATTACAATCTTTTGAATGAAAGCTATCACCCTATCATTGTTATAGAAGAAATTCAAGAGTAAGAAAATATGAATTTAAAAATAGGAATTATGACATTGAAAAATTGTGAGAAAATAAAGCTCATTAAAAATTACTACAAATGGGAAATTTGAATAGCTGTGTGAAAATGGAATGGGAAATAGTTTTACCAACCAAATTGATCTGCTTGAACTCCCCTTTTTCCCAGGAAAGTATAGAGAGGAAGCAGAAAAATAACTGAAGCACACTGACATACTAACAATCCTTTGTGGTGCTAATTAAGACCCCTACCTCTGTGATTAAGGAGGAATTGTAATAAACAATTCATACTGGCATCAGCAATTCTGCTTATCTTCACCAGATATGCCCATTACTACGTAAATAACTTGGCAAATAGTCCTTGCAAATTTATGGCCCATGACCAAGGACATCCTGCCCCAGACAACACACAGTGCCTTCCCCACCCCATCCCTCCATACCCTATCCTTATTCTAAGTAGCAATATAAACTGTTTTTCTGCCACTTTGTGCAGTAACTTTCTTTCAGTTCTGCTCCTATGTATCTCACTTAGCTCAATAAACTTATTCTGCACTTTGGATTTCAGAGTCAGTTTTCAGTTTAGCAGTCTGGTGTCAGAAGAGTGGGATTCCAAGTCAGAGGCTTGGGGAAGAGCTTAGGTACCAGCAGGAATCCTTTGTGTTCCAACTTTTCTGGTTCTTTGTCTGGCTCACTAGCTTCACCCATCTTTGAATTCCATCCATGTTGCAATCAAGGTCAAATCTATTTGTTGAGCTGAAGTCTGGTCTACTCTCTGTTTTGACTGTCAAGTAAGAGAATTCTCTACTGTTGCTCTACTGTTGTTTAGCTGTTGTTAAGGGAAACAGTTGATTCTAAGGGAGCACCTCCACAACAGACAGCTGCTCATTTTATTTTCTCTAATTTTGGACCTAATTATTGTTCTTTTCTGTAAAAGTGGACAAAGTTAACCTCTGTGACCCTAAGCTTACTTTGCCTCAATGGAGATTTTTTTTTAATTGAGATTGTTCAGATACCATACAACTATCCAAAGATCCAAAGTGTACAATCAATTGCCCATGGCACCATCATACAGCTGTGCATCCATCAACACAATTAGTTTTTTTTTTTCAATTTTTAGAACATTTTCACTACTCCAGAAAAGAAATAAAGACAACAACAACAAAAAAAGGAAACCCAAATACTCCCATACTCCTAACCATGACCCCTTTTATTACTGATTCATAGTTTTGGTATGATACATTTGTTACTATTGATGAAAGAATGTTAAAATACTACTAACTGTAGTATATAGTCTGCAATAAGTATATATTTTTCCCTATATGCCTCTCTATTATTAACTTCTAGTTATAGTGACATACATTTGTTCTAGTTCATGAGAGAGATTTCTAATATTTGTATAGTTAATCACGGACATTCTCCACCACAAGAGTCACTGTTTTATACATTCCCATCTTTTAATCTCCAACTTTCCTTCTGGTGACATGCATGACTCTGAGCTTACCCTTTCCACTATCTTTACACAGCTTTCAGCACTGTTAGTTATTCTCATAACATGCTACCATCACCCCTGTCTATTTCCATTTAAGTTCACCCTAGTTGAACATTTTGCTAATAATAAGCAACTGCTCCCCATTCTTTACCCTCATTTCTATATCCTGGTAACTTGTATTTCATGTCTATGAGTTTACATATTATAATTAGTTCATATCAGTGAGACCTGACAATATTTGCCTTTATGTGTCTTTCTTATTTCACTCAATATAGTGCCCTCAAGGTTTCTTAATCAACCCATTTCTTCTAAGATGGTTTTGTTTACACACTATACATTCTGTCCTAAATAAACAATCATTCATTCTCTTTATAGTCATGTACTTATGTGTTGAGCACCATCACCACTCTCTATATAAGGACATCTCCATTTCCTGCACAAAGATGGAGGAGGAGTCAAAGAAGGCAGAGAGGCAAAAGAAAAAGAAAAGAGAGAGAAAAACAAACAAACAAATAAAAAAAAAACTTGGTAGCTAGAAAGTGACAAAAGGAAAGATAGCATTAACCTAAAGTAGAATAAGGAGTCAGACAACATCACCAATGCCAGGAGTCCCATATCCTTCCCCTATTCCCCATCCCCACTGTCCTAGTTTGCTAATGCTGCAGAATGCAAAACACCAGAGATGGATTGGCTTTTATAAAACGGGGGGTTATTTTGCTACACAGTTACAGTCTTAAGGCCACAAAGTGTCCAAGGTAACACCTCAGCAATCAGGTACCTTCACCGGAGGATGGCCAATGGCGTCCGCTAAACCTCTGCTAGCTAGGAAGGCAGCTGGCGTCTGCTCCAAAACTCTGGCCTCAAAACAGCTTTCTCCCAGGACGTTCCTTTCCAGCAAGCTTGCTTCTCTTCAAAACATCACTCCCAGCTGCACTCTCTTCCCTCTCTTTGAGTCAGCTCATTTATATAGCTCCACTGATCAAGGCCCACCCTGAATGGGTGGGGCCACGCCTCCATGGGAACATCTCATCAAAATTATCACCCACAGCTGGGTGGGGCACATTCCAAGCAAATCTAACAAGCACCAAAATTTCTGCCCCACACAAGACCACAAAGATAATGGCATTTGGGAGACACAATACACTCAAACCGGCACATTCCACCCCCTGGACCCCAAAATGACATTATCTTTCCAAATACAAAATACATTCATTCCATCAAAATATAACAAAAAACTTAAATCATTTCAGTAACAAAAGTTAAGTACAAAATCCCATCAAAATCAATTTAGGCGTGGTCAGTCCTAAGGCATAATTCCCCTCTAGCTGTGGATCTGTGAACTTAAAACAATTTATGTGCTTCCAATATACAAAGGAGGGACATTCATAGGATAAACATTTCCATTGCCATAAGGAGAAACAGTAAGGAAAACAGGGTTAACAGGAGCAAAACAGTTCCTAAAACCCGCAGGACAAACTCCATTAGATTTCAAAGTCTGAGAGTAATTAATAGAACAATGTTGCATCCTTGGGGCTTGAGAGAGCGGGAGCCTAACCCTTCCCAAGGGCCTTTTTGGCGGCTGTTTCCTCTCCAAATGCTTGGGTGAGTGCTCCAACATATCCACACATTGGGGAGACCACCTTCTCGGCCCCACCCTCCTCAAACATCGGGGCAGCTCCCGGATTCCCTTCCATCTCCGGGGCACACACTCAACCCCTTCAGAACAGTGTGGTGGCAGCCAGGCTCTCCCCAATTCCCTGGGAATGTGCTCTAACTTCTTTGGGACCTGAGGTGGCAAAACTCTTCCAGAGCAACGAGGTGGAAAGCCCGCCCTCGACCTCCAGGGCAAACTCACCCTTTCCATGCGTGTGGGCTGCTCCACTCTCCCAGCACTAGAACTCCTGACTCCAGACCTCAACCTCCATGGCTCTGTCTTTGAAGAGATTTTTCCTTTAATTTTTTCCTTGTCTGTCTCCTCCATTCCAGACTGGCAATGGCTCTGTCTATAAAGATCTCACAAAAATTCTGTTGGCTTTGCATGAAGCACACAGGGGTCAAAGCCATTAGACAATAGGACTTTCCACAAATCCCTTCTGGATAATTCCATCTCCAATCTTGGCTTGTACTGAAATGGCGGCTGGGTTCTGTGTTTGGTTACATCCTCACGTTGAGCTGTAGCTTCTGGGATTCCACCCCCTGGAAGCTCATAATTTTCCAAGCCATCAACTTCTGGTTTCTTTGAACCCAAGAGTTCAGTTCTAAGTTTATCTCTCTCTGCTCGCATTTTACTATAAGCTGCAAGGAGAAGCCAGGTTACGTCCTCCACATGTAGTCTGGAGATCTCCTCAGCTAAGTATTCCAGGTTGTTGCTTCCAGATTCTTCCTTCCATCTGACACCAGGACTCAATTTTGCCAAATTCTCTGCCACTTTAAAACAAGGATCACCTTTCTTCCAGTTTACAACAACACATTCACCATTTCTGTTCAAGGCCTCGTCAGAAGTATCTTTAGAGTCCATATTTCCACAAACAGTCTCTTCAAAGCAGTTTAGGCCATTTCTATCGAGCTCCTCACAATTCTTCCAGAATCTTCCCCTTATCCATTTAAAAAGCCGTTCCAACATGTTTGGTATTTGCAGACTCAGCAGCAAAAGCACCCCACTCTCGGTACCAAAATCTGTCCTAGTTTGCTAATGCTGCGGAATGCAAAACACCAGAGATGGATTGGCTTTTATAAAATGGGGGTTTATTTCACTACACAGTTACAGTCTTAAGGCCACAAAGCGTCCAAGGTAACACCTCAGCAATTGGGTACCTTCACCGGAGGATGGCCAATGGCGTCCGCTAAACCTCTGCTAGCTAGGAAGGCAGCTGGCGTCTGCTTCAAAACTCTGGCCTCAAAACGGCTTTCTCCCAGGACGTTCCTTTCCAGCAAGCTTGCTTCTCTTCAAAACATCACTCCCAGCTGCACTCTCTTCCCTCTCTTTGAGTCAGCTCATTTATATAGCTCCACTGATCAAGGCCCACCCTGAATGGGTGGGGCCATGCCTCCATTGGAACATCTCATCAAAATTATCACCCACAGCTGGGTGGGGCACATTCCAAGCAAATCTAACCAGCACCAAAATTTCTGCCCCACAGGAGACCACAAAGATAATGGCATTTGGGGGACACAATACACTCAAACCGGCACACCCACCATATGCATTTAGCTTTCGTATATTGCCTTTGTTATATTAAAGGAAGCATAATACAATATTTCTGTTAATTCTAACTTCTAGTTTGCATTGATTGTATTTTCATCCCAATCCCACCCTATTTTTAACACCTTGCAATGTTGACATTCATTTGTTTTACCTCATGTAAAAACACATTTGTACATTTTATCACAATCATTGAGCAACCTAGGTTTCCCTGAGACAACAAAGTTCCAGTCTTTACCGTGTATCTTTTGTACTGGTGTCCCACACGGGTCCAGCCTTCCTCTCTCAACCACATTCACAGTCATCTTTGTTCAGTGAACTTACATTGCTGTGCTACTATCTCCCAAAATTGTTTTCCAAACCTCTCACTCATGTCTTTTCATTTCTGTCTGCAGTGCTTCCTTTAGTGTTTCCTGTTGAACAGGTATCTTGTTCACAAACTCTGTCATTGTCTGCTTGTCAGAGAATATTTTAAGCTCTCCCCTATACCTGAAGGATAGTTTTGCCAGATATAGGGTTCTTGATTGGTGGTTTTTCTCTTTCAGTATCTTAAATATATCACACCACTTCCTTCTTGCCTTCATGGTTTCTGTTGGGAAATCCACACATAGTCTTATCAAGCTTCCTTTGTATGTGATAGATCACTTTTCTCTTGCTGCTTCCAGGATTCTCTATCTTTGATGTTTGATAATCTGATTATTAAGTGTCTTGGCATAGGCCTATTCAGATCTATTCTGTTTGGGGTACACTGTGCTTCTTGGATCCGTAATTTTATGTCTTTCATAAGAGATGGGAAATTTTCATTGATTAGTTCCTCCTTTATTGCTGCTGCCCCTTTTCCCTTCTCTTCTCCTTCTGGGACACCAGTGACATGTAAATTGTTGCTTTTCATTTTGTCTGTAAGTTCCTGGAGATGTTGCTCATATTTTTCCATTATTTTCTCTATCTGTTCTTTTGTGTGTAGTCTTTCAAGTGCCTTGTTCTCCAGTTCCTGAATGTTTTCTTCTGCCTCTTGAGATCTGCTGTTGTATGTTTCCAGTGTGTCTTTCAAATCTCTTGTGCTGTTCCTTTCATTGCCATAGATTCTCCCAGTTGTTTTTTGAGCTTTCAATTTCTACCTTATGTACATCCTGTGTTTTAATTATATGGTTCAACTCTTTCACCATATCTTCCCTAAACTTTTTGAATTGACATTATTAGTTGTTTCAATCCCTGTATCACAGTGGAAGTGTAAGTTTGTTCCTTTGACTGGCCATAACTTCATTTTTCTTAGTGTAGGTTGTAGTTTTCTGTTGTCTATGTATGGTTTCCTTGGTTACTCCAGACAGGATTTCCCAGACCAGAACAGGCTCAGGTCCCAGAAGGAAGAAATATTCAGTATCTGGTTTCCCTGAAGTTGTGTCTTAGAAAGTTGGTACACCCTGTAATGCCTCAGTTCACTGTGCTTTTTTGCTCAGCAGGTGGCACCTGTTAGCCTGTAATTCTTGACTGGTATAAGGAGGTGTGGTTGTTTTTCCCAGGCTCTGTGTTCTGGCCCAGAATGGAAGGTGGGTAGTAGAGCTGGACCCCTTTCCTTTTAGAGAATATAGACCCCCTAGGGAAAGGTCATTAGCATTTCAATGGTCTTTCCCTGCCTGTGCTATCTCCACCCTTGTCTGGGTCACAGCACTGGAAACAGAAAATGGCTGAGGCTTTCTCCACTGAGCAGAAAAAGAAACAGAAAGTCCCCTTCAGAGCTAGTCTGAGGTGACCCTCAAGCTCTCCAAGGTCAGTCTTCACTCAAAGATCTGTCTGCTTGTTGGGGATTCATACCTTGTAATGAGCCATTCACACTCACTAATTAAAACCCCAGTTGGATCTCAGCTGAGCTATATTCATTTGCTGGGGGAGAGCTTCTCTCTGGCACCAGGAGGCTTTGCAGCTTGGGCTGTGGGGGGAGGTGTCTCTTGACTTGGATCTGCAGTTTTTACTCACAGATTTTATGCTGTGATCTTGGGCATTCCTCCCAATTCATGTTGGTGTATGATAAGTGGATGGTCACATTTTTTCCCCCACAGTTATTCTGAAATATTTACTAGCTGTTTCTGTTGTTTTTTAGTTGTTCCAGGGGATATACTTAGCTTCCACTTCTCTCTATGCCACCATCTTAGATCCTCCAGTGGGGATGTTTTGAACCTTCCAAATTAAATTATCTTAGGGAAAAGTTAAGCTCTTCCAAATTTTCCACTGAACTCCTCAAATGGGATGCTTTTAATAAGTGGCTTTTAGAAACTAGCAAATGTGAGCATAAGGCCCAGTTGGAAGCCATCAAAGGAAAGATGAAAGATTTTAGAACAGAGACTCATGAACTTATGAACAACTTTAAAAGAGAAACCCACAATCTCATGAAAGACTTTAAATCAGGAGACTTTTGATCAACAGAAATTTCCAAAACAGAGCCCCTGATCTCTGCAAAGCAACTAAAAGGAAGACTTCTTGCTCTAATCAAGAGCCACCATCATCTCCTCCATCCCTTTTTCCCTTCCTGTTCTCCCCTGCAAGCCTCATGACCCTTACCCCTCCCAACCCCCCCAAACCTCCTTATCCCTTGCTGCCTCTTCCTGATCACCCCCCTTTACTTTGAACTCCCCCCTTCCCTCTTGTTCCAGTCTCATCTCTCAGTTTCCCTTCAAAGTTAAAATGCATAGCATTTGGGATGAAACTAATAGAACCAGAGATGTGCCCTAGTATGTTTATACCCCATGGATACAAAGCAAAATAGCCAGTTTTGCTAAAAGCCTCCACAACCCCTGAGGAGATCCTGCCAGCTTCTGCTGGCAGTTTGAAATCCTCTGCCTCACTTACAAGCCAGGTGTCCCTGATCTTTTCCAACTAGTCCAACTTCCATTCAGCCAGGGACATGCCCTCTACTGGTGCACTACCAGACACATCTCTGGCATTCAATCCTACCTTATACAAGAGTGGATCCCTGATAATGTTGAGGAGTAGCTCAGCACCTTATGAAAATTTTATTAGCTTCTATTCCCACTGCTATTCCCAGGCCAGTTGACTATTCAAAAGTTTGATCCATAAAACAAAAAGAAGGGGAATCCATTTATGAATATTGCTCCTATTTCACCAAAATTTATGAGGCAAACTCTGGACTAAATAACAGTCATCCTGGAACTCTTATTAACTATCACTCCATGCCTTTAGAGGGACTCCATCATGAACCCTCCAATTTAGTCATGCATAATGTTGCTGACTGGAAAAATTTCAATACCCAAGTCCTTCTTCACACTATTGCCCAATTCCAGGATTTCCTCCAGTTAGGGCAAAAAGAGAGAAAGACTAAAGTCCTGCAGCTACATCTAAGCCAGCTTCAGTCTCAGAAAACTGCCCATTAGCAAACCTGCTTCTCAATCACCCTCAGGGTTGCCTTCCTCCCACCCATAAAGCAGAGGCCTGTCACTACTGCAAACTTCTTGGGCACTAGAAAAATGAATGCCCTTATAAATATTGCCAAGAAAAACGTTTCAAAAATCCCTATCTGCAAAAAACAGTCAAGTAACCTACCTCTTTCTGTATGAGGAAGAAGCATCTCCAGCACTTAATCCTGATTTTTTAGTGTGAAGGTGCTTAAACATGTTCCCAGCTGCTACTGTTTTGGCCACATATCTTGTGGTCATCCCAATCACTATCTGTGGTAGCCCTCTCTCTGTCCTCATTGACTCCTGGACTATTCTGTCTGTACTAAATCTCACTTTACTTTCCTGAGAGCCTCCCCAGATTGCTGGGGTTTTTATTGTTGTGGGGATCTCTAACTGGCCTTTCTCCACTCCCCTATCTAAACTTCTCCCCTTAATACTTGGGGGTCTTTCTGGAACTCACCCCTTCCTCCTTTCCTCCTATTCTGACACTTGTCTCCTAGGATGAGTGTTTCTCTCAAGGTTTCATGCTTCTATCAACTTTTAAACAAAAGGAAGAATTTGACTAACAGTTGCAGATTCATCACAGTGTCCATTTTGTCCCCTAAACCATACACTTCTAGACTCCCCACCACTTCCCTCTGATTCCCTTGCCTCAGTTCCTTCCACCTTATGGACTACTGACTCCAATGACATTAGTCATTTACTAAAGACCCCCCAATTATTGTTCAAGTAAAGTCCTGTGCTGGTTTGGATCTATGTACCCCATAAAAGGTCGCATTCTTTTAATCCAATCTTGTGGGTGTAGATTTATTGTGGGTGGAGTCTTTTGATTAGGTTGTTTCCATGGAGATATGAACCCCACCCATTCAAGATGGGTCTTAATTAGTTTACCGATGACCTCTCTGAGAGTATAAAAGTGGACACATTTTTAATAGAGCTCATAAGTGCTTAGAGAGAAAACACCCAGAGACATTTTGGAGACAGCCATTGAAATCAGAATCAGGAGAGAAACCAAGAGAGGTAATCTAGAGTCATAAAGATCTCAGCATCTGTTCAGGTTTGGATATGTGAAGTCCCCCAAAATACCATGTTCTTTCATGAAGTCTTGTGGGAATAGACATATTAGTGTTGATTGGGTTAGAATCTTTGATTGAGTGTTTCCATGGAGATGTGATCCACCCAACTGTGAGTGACACCTTTGATTACGGTGTGACCTCTTGATTGAATGTTTCCATGGAAATGTGGCCCTGCCCATTCAGCATGGTCTGTAACTTAATCACTGGAGCCCTGTAGAAAGAGCTCACAAACAGAAGGATCTCAGAGCAGCTGTGAGTGACATTTTGGAGATAACTGAGAGAGACATTTTGGAGATGACCATTGAAAGCAGGCATATGCTAGCCCAGAGATTGCTCCAGAGAAGCTAAGAGAGGACAAAATGCCCCAAGAGTAACATTTCGAAGAATTTACAGGAGCTGAGAGAGGAGCTGGAATACAACCTGGGATCAGCAGACACAAGCCATGTGCCTTCCCAGCAAACAGAGGTTTTCCAGATGCCAATGGCCTTTCTCCAGTGAAGATACTCAATTGTTGATGCCTTACCTTGGACACTTTAAGGCCTTAAGACTGTAACTTTGTAATGAAATAAACCACCTTTAGATAAGCCAATCCATTTCTGGTATTTTGCAAAATGACAGCCTTAGCCAACTGAAACAGCATCTCAGAATTTAGAGACAACCATTAAAACTGAGGAATAGATGTGACTGCTTTAAGAGCTTACAATCTAGGGAACTTTACAATAAGCCTTCCCCTGATAACCTATGCTCTCAGATTCAAGTCCCAGAATTTGCAAATTATAATTAGTAGTTAGTTCATATTAACAAGGCATTATAATGTTTGTCTTTTCATTTCTCTTTTTTCACTAAAAATATGGTCTTCAATGTCCATTCACATAGTTGCATAGCTATCAATTTCATTCCTTCTTGTTGCTGCTCAATATTCCATTATATGTACACACCATAGTTCACCATTATGCTTGTCAGTCAAGGTACCCTTAGGCCATGCCCATCCATTGAAAATTGTTAATACAGCCATCATAAACATCAGTGTGCAATTGTACATTCATGTTTCTGCACTCAGTTCTTTCAAGTGTATACCCAATAAAGGGGTTGCAGAACCATATGGCAACCCCATACTTAGCTTCCTGTGGAAATACAACCATGCCCTTCAGATGGGCTGCACCATTTCACTTCCCCATGAACAGTGAATAAGTGCATTGCTCTCTCCACATATTCTCCAGCAGTAGTAAACCTCTGTTAATTCATTGTCCTGCAATGTTATTGAGATATATTCACATAGCAAACAATTATGCACAGTGTGCAATGAATTGTTCACAATATCATCATATAATTGTGCCTTCATCACCAGAATCAGCCCTTGAATACATTCATTACTCCAAAAGTAAATAAAATTAAAATAAAAATAATAAAAAAGAAAAGAAAAAAATAACTAAAACTAAACTAAACTAAAATAAAAAGATCAGAACAAAACACCACCAAGAATCCTATACACACACCTCCCTCATACCCCCCTCTTATAGACATTTAGCTTTGGTATATTGTCTTTGTTACAATTAGTGGAAGCATATTACAATGTTACTGTTAACTATATACTCTGGTTTTCATTGATTGTGTATTTTCTCCAATACCATCCCATTTTCAACACCTTTCAAAATTGACATTCATTGGCTCTCCCTCATGTAAAAACATTCTTATATTGTACATTTAATTATCATCCTTGACCATTCTAGGTTTCACTAAATTATACAGTTCCAGTCTTTATCTTCTATCTTTCTTTCTGGTGTCATACATGCCCCCAGCCTTCCACTTTCAACCATTATTACAGTCATCTTTGTTCAGTGTACCTACGGTATTGTGCTACCCATTTCTGGATCTATCCAATCAATTCTGTTGAATATTCTATACTTCCTCAGCATCAAATGGTTGATCTCTACCCTCTATCTCCTGGTAACCTGTGTTCTCAGTTCTAACTTTCAAAGTGTGCTCATTAATGTTAGTTAATATTAATGAGACCATAAATATTTGTCCTTTTATTTCTGGCTAATTTCACTCACCATAACATCCTCAAGGTTCATCCACATTGCTATATGCTCCATGACTTTATTCCATCTTACAGCTGCAAAATATTCCATCATATGCATATACCACAGTTTGTTTTTCCACTCATCTATGGATGGCCATTTGTGCTGTTTCCATCTCTTGGCAATCATGTATAATGCCACCATAAACATAGGTTTACAAATGTATGTTCATGACATGGCTTTCATTTTCTTGTAGTTTTCTTTGTATAGGTCTTTTGTGGCCTTCATTAAGTTTATTCCTAAATACTTGATTCTCTTGGTTGCTATTGGAAATGAAATATTTTTCATATTTCTTCCTCTTGTTGCACATTACTTGTATATAGGAACACTAAAGGTTTTTGTGCATTGATCTTGTAGCCTGCCACCTTGCTGTATTCATTGATTAGCTCTAATAGCTTTGCTGTAGATTTTCTGGATTTTCTACATATAGAATCATGTCATCTGCAAACAGTGAAAGTTTTACTTCTTCCTCTCCAATTTGGATGTCTTTTATTACTTTTTCTTGCCTAATTGCTCAGCTAGAACTTCCAGCACTATGTTATATAATAATGGTGACAGTGGGTATCCCTTTCTTGTTCTTGAACTTAGAGAGAAAGCTTTCAGTCTCTCCCCACTGAGTACAATGTTAGTTGTGGGTTTTTCATATATTGCCTTTATCATATTGAGAAAAATTCTCTTCTATTCCTATCCTTTGAAGTGTTTTCATCAAGAAAGGATGTTGAATTTTGTAAAACCCCTTTTCTGCATTGATCAAGATGATCATGTGGTTTTTCTGCTTTGATTTATTGATGTGGTGTATTACATTAATTTATTATTCTTGTGTTGAACCAGCCTTGCATACCTGGAATAAACCTCACTTGGTCATGTTGTACAATTCTTTGAATGTGGTGCTGCATTTCATTTGTGAGTATCTTGTTGAGGATTTTTGCATCTATATTCATTAAAGAGGTTGGTCTATAATTTTCTTTTTTTTGTAGTATCTTTGATTTCGTTATTAGGGTGATGTTGGCTTCATAGAATGAGTTGGGTAGCTGTCCCTCCTCTTCAATTTTTTTGAAGAGTTTCAGCAGTATTGGTACTAATCCTTTCTTGAATGCTTGGTAGAATTCATGTGTGAAGCCATCTGGTCTTGGGCTTTTCTTTTTGTGGGAACTTTTTGATGATTGACTCAATATCTTTACTTGCAATTTGTTTGTTGTTGTCATCTATTTCTTCTAGGGTCAATGTTGGTTGTTTATGCTTTTCTGGGAAATTGGCCATTTTGTGTAAGTTGTCTAGTTTATTAGCATATAGTTACTCAGAGTATCTTCTCATTATCTCCTTTATTTCTGCAGGGTCAGTAGTTAGGTTTCCTTTCCTGTTTTTCATCATGTTTATTTGCATCTGCTCTCTCCTCTCTCTCTCTCTCTCTCTCTCTCTCTCTCTCTCTATCTATCTATCTATCTACCTATCTCTATCTCTATCTCTTTGTTAGCCTAGAAAGAGGTCCATCAATTTGGTTGATTTTCTCAAAGAACTGACTTCTGGTTTTATTGATTCTCTCTATTGTTTTCCTGTTCTTAGTTTCATTTGTTTCTGCTCTAATCTTTATTACTTGTTTCCTTCTGTTTGTTTTGGGGTTAGTTTGCTGTTCTTTCTCTAGTTCCTCCAGTTGGACACTTAATTCCTCAATTTCTGCCCTCTCTTCTCTTTCAATACAGGCATTTAGGGCAATAAATTTCCCTCACAGCACCACTTTGCTGCGTCCCATAAGTTTTGATATGTTGTGTTTTCATTGTCATTTGCCTTGATGTATTTACCAATTTCTCTTCTAATTTCTTCCTTTGCCTACTGGTTTTCTAAGAGTATGTTGTTTAGTCTCCATATATTTGTGAATTTTACAATCTTCTGCCTGTTATTTATTTTTGACTTCATTCTGTTATGATCTGAGAAAGTGTTTTTTATAGTATCAATACTTTTAAATTTATTGAGACTTGCTTTGTGACCCAACATGTGGTCTATCCTAGAGAATGTTTCAAGAGCACTAGACAAAAATGTGCATCCTGTTGTTGTGGGGTATAGTGTTCTATAAATATCTTTCAAGTCTAGTTCATTTATCATACAATTTAACATCTCTGTTTCCTTATTGATCCTCTGTCTTGATGTTCTATCCATTGATGAGGGTGGTGTATTTAAGTCTCCAACTATTATTGTGGAGTTATCTACTTCTCCTTTCAGTGTTCTCAGTGTTTGACTCATGAATTTTGGGGCACTCTGGCTTGGTGGATAAATATATATGATTGTTATATTTCCTTGATGAATTTGCCCTTTTATTAATATATAGTGATCTTCTTTGTCTCTTTTAATTGTTTTACTTTTGAAGTCTGATTTTTCTGATATTGATATAGCTGCAACCTCTTTTTTCTGGTTGCTGTTTGCATGAAATATCTCTTTCTAACCTTTCCCTTTCAGCCTATTTTTGTCCTTTTGTCTAAAGTGAGTTTCTTGGAGACAGCATATAAATGGGTCCTGTTTTTTTAATCCATTCTGCTAGCCTGTGTCTTTTTATTGGGGAGTTTAATCCATTAACATTTTGTGTCATTACAGTAGTGGGCTGCACTTTCTTGTACCATTTTTGTCTTTTGGATTTTATATGTCATGTTTTATTTTTTCATCACTCTCTTTTTACCCTTCCTGATAATTTTCATTTCTACACTCTTCTCCAAACCTCTTTCTCCTGCCTTTTCCTTTCAGCCTGTAGCACTCTCTTTAGTATTTCTTGTAGTGTCAGTCTCTTATTCACAAACTCTCTCAGTGTCTGGTTGTCTGAAAAGATTTTAATCTCTCCCTCAGTTTTGAAGGACAGTTTTGCTGGATGTAGAATTCTTGGTTGGCAGTTCTTCTCTTTCAGTATCTTAAATATATCTTGCCATTGTCTTCTCACCTCCATGATTTCTGTGGAGAAATCTGTACATAGTCTTATCAAGCTTACCTTGTATTTGATGGATTGCTTTTCCTTTGCTGCTTTCAGAATTCTCTCTTTTTCTTTGACATTTGACAATCTGATCAGTAAGTGTCTTGGAGTAGGTCTATTGGGGTCTATTCTGTTTGGGGTTCACTATACTTCTTGAATGTGTAATTTTCTGTCTTTCATAAGAGTTGGGAAATTTTCATGGAATATTTCTTCCATTATTATTTCTGCCCCTTTTCCCCTCTCTTTTCCCTCTGGGACACCAATAATATGTACATTTGTGCACTTCATGGTGTCACTCAGCTCCCTAAGACCTTGCTTATATTTTTCCATTCTTTTCACCATCTGTTCTTTTGCATGTATGAATTCAAATGTCTGGTCTTCCAATGCACTGATCCTTTCTTCTGCCTATTCAAATCTATTGTTGTTTCCCTCCATTGTCTTTTTCTTCTCCTCCATTATGCCCTTCATTCCCATAAGTTCTGCCATTTGTTTTTTTAAGTTAATGAATTCTTCTTTATGGTCATCCAGTGTCTTACTTATATCCTTCATCTCTTTTGCTGTATCTTTCCTCAGTTCATTGACTTCATTTTTGAATTGATTTAGATGATTTGTTTGAACTTCTTTAATTAGTTCTTCATTCAGTTCAATGAATTGATTTAGCATTGGTTGTCTCAATTCCTGTATCTTGGTTGAACTATTACTTTGTTCCTTTGTCTGCTCCATATTTTCATGTTTCCTAGTATGGCTCGTTATCTTGAGCTGTCTGGGCATCAGATTTTCTTGATTAGTTTATTCTGAAGCTCATTTTATCTTTTTTGCCAGGGTTTTTCTTGTTGTTTGGCTTTGTTCTCTAACCTCTGGTGTTTAGTTCAGCTTATTCTAGGCCTCTAACTTAGGTTCTCTTTAGTTGATTAGAGTTTTTCACTTCTTGCTTTTTGTTTCTTGCCTTGCCTCTATGTAGCCTTTTTGTGTGAAGGCCTCCTCAGACATGGTCAATCCCAGTCAGGGTTCCCCAGTCCAGAGAGGCCCAGGTCTCAGAAGGAGCATATGGAGTTTCCTTTAGAATGAGACCCTCCTTTGAGGCCTCTAGACTTAGCACTTTTCCTATGCTGTCCAGCAGGTGGTGCTTCCCAGCCTTCAGCTCCCCCTCCAGTGTAAGGAGGTGCCATGCCTTTAGTTATCCTGGTGACCCTGACAATGACAGGAGCATGGCTGACTGAAGTTGGTTTCTGAACTCCAGGCCCTGGGGTCTGAATTCCCCAAAGAAGTGCTGCCACTGGAGTTGGCCCATGCCCCCCTTTTCTTGGGATGTTATGATCTTTAGTGAATTTTCTCCACCACTAAACTATTGGTTTGTCTCTTAGTGCTATCTTAGCTCTGCTCTTGCCTGGGCTCAAATTTCAAATCTTTGAAGCTTTCTGTAATGTGCTTCTTGGAATAGTTATTTAAATAAAAAGAGAAAAAGATTTTAAAAAAAAGAAAATAGGAAAAGAAGGGCCCAGTATGGACTATTTACTGTCTTGGCAGTTCTGATGGGCTATTGAAATGCTTAAAGACAAGGAGTTGAGGGTGATTAAGGAACAATCAAGATAGCAGAGAAATCAGCTTTTCATAGAAGGGCACTGGCCCCTTGGATTTGCATATGTGCCTGATTCTATTTGAGCCTGGCCCTTCTCCATATTATGTTCACCCCAACTCCAAAAGTCTCCATTTTTATTTTTGTTTTGTTGTTGTTGTTTGTTTGCTTGTTTTTTTTTTTTTTCTCATTTTTTTTTGGCTGTTTCTGCTAGCTCTATCTCTTCTCTGATTGGCCGACTGTTCCCAGATTCTCTGGTATCTGTTCTCAGTTTATCTATGGTTGGAGTTTCTGTTCAGCATTCTGAGATTGTTGATCAGTGCTGCAACTGAAGTTCTCACTCCTGGTTCCCAGCACTGATGGCCCCTCCACCCACAGGTTTGTGCCTGGCAGGGAGGGGTGTGGGTTGTATGAAGTATGTCCAAACTCAAATTCCTCTGCAGTGTCCAGTTCACACAGTTCCTGGCTTTCTACCAACTCCCCTGGAGGAGTAACTAAAACCCATACCTCACCACTCTGCCATCTACTCATTGGGGTTTCAATTTGCATTTCCCTAATAACCAGTAAAGTTGAGCATCTTTTCATATGTTTTGAACCATTTGTATTTTCTCTGTGGAAAAGTGTCTATCCATGTCTTTTGTCCTTTTTTTTAAATTGGATTGTTGGTCTTTTTGTTGTAGAGTTCTAGGATCTCTTTATATATTCTGTATATTAAACCCTTATCTGATATGTGGTTTCCAAATGTTGTCTCCCTTTGCATAGGCTGCTTTTTTACTTTTCTGACAAGTCCTTTGATTCACAAATTATTATATTTTGAGGATATCCCATTTATCTATTTCTTCTTTTGTTGCTTGTACTTTGGGCATGACATCAAAGAAACCCCCTCCTATCACAAGATCTTTAAGATATTTCCCTATATATATATATCTATCTTTATGCCAGTACCATGCTGTTTTGACCACTGTAGTGTAGTATTCTTTAAAGTCAGGTAGTGTGAGATCTCCCACTTGATTCCTCTTTCTCATTCATTGTCTCTATTTTGGCTATTTTGGGCACACTGCCCTTCCAAATAAATTCGGCTATTTTCTTTTATGTTTCTTCAAGTACATTTTTCATATTTTAATTGGTATTTTATTGAATCTATATATCAATTTAAGTAGAATTGGCATTTTAACTACATATAGTCTTCCAATCTATGAACCTGGTAAGTCCTTCCATTTATCGAGGTACTCTATTTTCTTTTAGCAATCTTGAAGACTGGGACTGTATAGCTTAGCAATACCTATAGTGGTCAGTGATGGTAATTAAATGTCCAAATAAAAGAATGTTTTTATATGAAGGAGAAAAAAAATGAATGTCAACATTGCAATGTGTTGAAAATAGGATGGTTATGGAAAAATACAATCAATATGAATTATTCTATAATTAACAGTAAAATTGTAATATATTTTCAGGAAATGTAACAAAAGCAATATACAAAAGCTTTAAGGGGGTATGTAAAATAGGGGTATGGTATTCTTGGTGTTCCTCCTTTTTGTTTTATTTTATTCTATTTTTTATTTTTAAAATTTTATTCATTTTTTCCCTCTTCTTTCTTTGTTGAAGAAATGGAAATGTACTCATATAGATTGTCATTGTAAATGCATAACTATGTGATTATACAAGGAACCAATGATTGTTTATTTAGGATGGATTCTATGGGGTGTCAATAAAACTGTTTAAATATAAACAGAATGATACAGGTGGTGGAGAAAATGTGGACAGAGGGATCTGCCTATTCAGTGTTGGTAGGGAAGAAGAAAGGTGCAGCCCATCTGGATGGCAGTGTGGAGGTTCCACAGAAGGCTAAGGATAGGTGTGCCTTATGCTCCTGCAGCCCATTTATTAGGTATATAATTGGAAGAACTGAAAGTTGGAACACAAATGGACATTAACACAATGGTGTTTATGGTGGCAGTATTCACATTTGCAATGGATGGAGGTAGCTTAAGGGTACATCAACAGATGAATAGAAGAGCAAACTGTGGTGCATGCATAAAATGAAATATTGAATAGCTGCAGGAAGGTATTAAGTTGTCAGGCATGCAACTAGTTGACTGAGCCTTCAAGACAGTACTCTATGTTGAGTAAAATAAGTCAGGTACAGAAAGACAAATACTGTATTATAAAGCTTCACTAATATGAGCTAAATAAAATGTGCAAATCTGAGATTTGAATTTTAGAGCACATGTTATAAGGGGAAGGCTTAATTTAAACTTTCCTAAATTGTAAGCTTTTACAGCAGTCACATCTATTCCTGAGTTGTTATGGTTATTTCTAAATTCTGAGATGCTTAGCTCTTTGCTTATAATCTGGTTGTTCCCTGGAAACTCAGGTTTCTGTGTGACACCTGAAACTCAGAGGTAGAGTTTTGCAGCCATGAAAGTCAGCATTACCCCATACAGCAATGGTTTAAAAAGCTGAAAATAGATCAGACTTCAGTTAGAGATATGAATGAAGCTGAAATGTTTAGTACTAATGCAAATCAGAGTAAAGGGTAAAGGATGATATTAACTGTGATTTAAAACTTCAACTTCTGTGTGAGACCACAGGAAGAGATGTTTATTTGGTGCAAAATATTTATTTTCTGTAGTACACTATCTAATTTAACTTGTGTGATCAGTTTATTTGAACACCATGATTACAAGGAATATTGAATAGGGAGTGAGATCTTGTTGGTTTTTGCAGGTTAGTGTGATGCCCTAATACATCCCAGAGTAATTTGGGCAGAGAATAAAGCAGTATTTTCAAATCCCCTGTTCTGGATTTCTGAAGCTGTTGGAAATGCAATAATCTAGAAATGTATTGGCTTTTTCAATGGAGATTTATTATGTTGCAAATTTGCCATTCTAAGGCCATGAAAACGTCCAAATTAAGGTATCAGGAGGTAGGCACCTTCTCTGAGGAAAGGCTGATAGCATCCAGGTTTCCTCTATCACATGGGAAGACACATGGCTGGCTCTGCTGAGCCTTCTCTCCTACGTTTAGCTTCTGGTTTCAGTGTCTTGCTCCAAAATGTCTCTGGGCTTTTGTCTCAGCTCTTGGGGGTCCTTGATTGCTTCTCCTGGGAGCAAACTCTGATTATGTGTCTTAGCTTCTCTCCAAAATGTCTCGCTACTTCTTTTAAAGAATCTGTGCCAACTGTGAGCTCTGTATTCCCTTGAGCTCTCTTAAGGACACCAGTAAACTAGTTAAGACCCACTTTGGGAAAGGTTATATCTCCATGGAAATGATCTAATCAGCAAGTTCTACCTACAATTGGGTGGGTTGCATCTCCATTGGAATAACCTAATCAAAAGATCTCACCCACAATAGATCTGCCCTCACAAGAGTGGATTAAAATAAAATAGTCTTTTATGGGGTGCATAACAGAATCAAACCACTAGAGCCCTCTTATGGTACTGGAAAAATGTGGAAATATTAAACTTCTGCACCTGGGGAATTCCTGATATTCTCTCAAGCACTGGGGACTATCACTTTAATAGGCCAAGTCCTTGAACTTGGGGCTTGCCCTTATGAAACTTATTCTTGCAAAGGAGAAGCTAAGCCTACTTATAATTATGCCTTAATGTCACTCCCTGAGAACCTCTTTTGTTACTCAGATATGGCCTTTCTCTCTTAGCCAACTCTGCAGGTCAACTCACTGCCCTCCCCCTTCCATTGGGCATGACTCCCAGGTGTTTAAATCTCACTGACAATGTAGGACATGACTCCTGGGGATGAGCCTAGCCCAGGCATTGTGGGGTTGAGAAAGCTTTCCTGGACCAAAATGGTGGAAGAGAAATTAAGCAAAATGAAGTTTCAGTGGCTGTGAGATTTCAAATAGAGTTGAGAGTTCCTTCTGGAGGTTACTCTTATGCATTATATAGATATTCCTTTTTAATTTCTAGTGTATTAGAATAGCTGGAAGAAAATACATGAAACTGTTGAACTGTAATCCAGGAGCCTTGATACTTGAAGGTGATTGTATAACCATACAGCTTTTATGGTGTGACTGCATAATTGTGAAATCCTTGTGACTGTCACTCCCTTTGTCCAGTGTATGGACAGATGAATAAGAAAATAAAGAGAAAAATAAATAAATAATAAGGTGATAAGGGGTATGGGATATCTTGTGTGTTGCTTTTTATTTTTGTTTTTATTTTTTGGAGTAGTGAAAAAGTTCATAAATTTATTGTGGTGATGAAAGCACAACTATATGATCATTCTGTGAACCATGGATTGTACACTTTGGATGATTATCTGGTATGTGAACACATCTCAATAAAATTGCATTAAAATAATAATAAATAAGAATAAAAATTAAATGTAAAAATGAATTTAAAATTGGTGTTGATAAAGCATAAATTAATAGGTGGTTATTATTTTTTAGAAAATAAGTCTTCACTTCAACAAGGGGAATTTATAATTATAATACACTAATATTGTTTATGTTCTTCAAAGTAATTTTATTTTCAATCTTACACTATTTTAGCAGTAGCTATATGCAGTGGGTGTTATTAACCTTATTTTACTGTTGATACACTGAAGCCCATATACTCTAGTGCTTTGCCAAATTTTACACCACAAGTCAATATCAGAAGCATGATTGGAAAAATCCATGTATTTGTGTCATTCAAGATAGGATACTTTATGCTGAAGTAATAAATAAACCCCCAATGTCAATGACTTAAAGCTATTTTCTATCTCAGGATAAATGAGAATTCTTCTCCATGTTGTTTTCATCTTCTTTCTGATACCCTATATCATGGTTTAGCTACTATCTCCATCTTAGTTTTCTAGAGCTGTTATGATGAATACTACACAATGTGTTGGCTTAAACAACAAGAATTTATTGTCTCTAGGGTTTTTGAGCCTAGAAGTCTCAATCAAGGCATCAGTGAGGCCATGCTTTCTCTCAGAGTCTGTAGCATCTTGGTGAAAGCTTGGCATAATCCTTGGCGGTCCTTGATTTGCATCTCTACTTTCACCATATGGCAATGTCCTTGGTAACCTCCTGTGGCTTTCCTTGACTTCTGGTTTCTGTCTCTGGCTTCTTTTGGATTCTGGCTTCTGACTAACCGTACTGAATTTCCTGTCTTTATAAAGCCTCCAGTCATATGGATTAAGGCTCATCATGATTTATTGGCCACACCTAAACAAGACCTTTGAAGATCCCTATTCACAAATAGGGGCACACCTTGACTAAAATTAGAATATATAAAGATACTATTTACAAATGAGATCACACCCACAGGAATGTGGATTACTACTTGAACATGATTTTTGTGGAGTACATGCTTCACTCCCAACAATCTGGAATAATTTGGATCACCATTATATAAGGAAAAGGGAACAAGGTGAAGCATGCACTGAATCCTTAAGTAATGGTATGCATTTTTCCTTACATTTTATTAGACAAAGCTAATCTCATGTACACACTTTAGTTCAATGCAATTCTCCCATAGATCTAGAATGAGACTTAATAAAATATACATGGATGTTCTGTGGTCATCAGCATCTTGATATCTGATTCATTGTTTATTCCACTGGCTTCCAAAAATCAACCTCTAGACCAAGGATACTTAATTTGTGTTCTTAGACACCTTCAGTGATTCATGACACTTTTCTCCAATTACATATCTCTAAGAAGCTGAATTATCTTTAACAAACCAATGTATCATAAGACATAGTATTAGATGCAGATATAAGGATCCACCTGTCTTATAACTATACATTAAGAATATTTGAAAAAATGTTTTAAAAATAAGAAACATTTTCCTCTTTGCACTATTTTTCATGAAATGCAATTATTTTTCATGCAAATATGCTTTTCTTTTATATTTACATGTAATGGGATCACTAATAAATAAATATTTTAAATTATCTTTTTAAATATCTGTGGTCAATGTCAATAGATATGACACACATAAACAAAAGTCTTTGAGTTCCCCAATAGTTTTTAATAAATCTTGGGACCAAAATATTTAAGAACTGATGCCTTAAATCATTTAAAAAGAAATAGAAACTTTAGCATTTAGATTACATTGACAGTTTCTTTTATAAGACTAATCATTTTGTTAAGGAATGACAAAAGTATTTTGAGCTCAGTTCTTTGTTTTGGGTGTTAATGGCTTAATATTTTATTTACTCAGGAATTTTATTTGAATTTTACCTCAGTGTTTAATTCTGATGCTTTTTGAAACCAGATGCAACTCATCTCAAATTATAGCTCCATCATGTGCCAGCTGTGGAACCTTGGGGATATTACTTAACTTCATTATGCTTCAGATTCTACACTTACCAAATAGGAATTATATATAACTAATGTGTTTACTATGAGGATTCATGTATGTAAAGTTGTTACATACTTCCTGTCATGTACTACATGGTCAAAACAATTTTAGTAATAGAGATACTGAACAGCCAAAGAACTATGTATGGAAAGGATATTCCATAATAATGGAATCTTTTGCATAGCTCTTGAATCATACATGTAAGTTTACAGCAACTCTGGCTAAAGGTAGAGCTGTCTTGGCTCTCTCCTTTGCACATTTGACAAATATGAAGCATGTCACTCACTGCTGTGGTAAATAGCTACTTGCCTAGTAATTGATAGATTTCTTAACCCACTACCCTTCAAGGATTTTATCATAAACATCACTCATGTTAGTCAACATTTCTGATTCTCCTCTCCATCCATGCACATAGTAGAACTGCATTCATCACCACCACCCCCTTTAAAGTTTGGCATGGCCATGTGTCTTGCTTGGTCAAGTAAACATGAGCACAGAGAATGTGCATCATTTTTGTATGGAATAATTTAAGATCTAATGTTCTATTTCCTGATGTTTTTTCCCATAGCTCATCAACCAAGGAGGTCTTATCTTTTGGATGTTGCAAATATAGATGTTGAAGCCTCCTATATTCTGGATAACTGAATCTCTAGAAATAAGAAAATTGCCTTATAGATGTGCCTGGGCCCAAATATGAAATTCACGAGTGAAAATAAACCTTAATTTTATTAACTCATTGCAACTGAGGGATTGTTGAAGTAGCATAAGAATGTCTAACTTTGTGACTCACATCCAAGAGGTGGCACAAAGTCAGGAATACGTAGACTTTTAAGGGCCCAGTATCTCTGAGCCACAAATAATGTATTCCTTTTCTGCTCACCCCAGATGGCTAATCTATCCAGTGCAATGTTGACATTACAACCTCTTTTTATTGGAAACTGCCTCTGAATTTAGTGAAGCTTTTCAAAGCTCTCATTTTTCAATTACTCTTTATCTTTTCTAAAAGGTAATATTTAAATAGAGTAGGGTAAATTAGACCTTCTCATTTTTCTCCTCCATTCCCACCAGGGCAATGAAATACATAGTCAAAATTTATTCTTATGCACGTGTAAGTTGTAGAAAGATTAGAGAAATATAGTGTCCAAATAAAGAGGTTTTGAACATTATTACACCAAGAGTTGAAGTTAGAAAATGTATCATCTTGTGAGCTATTGGGTTTAACATTCAGCCAGATAGGTTGGGAAGGATTATATAATACTTGGAAAGACATATAGGCTAAGGTGGATTAAGAATTCATATTCTTCCACTATCTAATGCATTCAATTTTACTGTTAAAAATAACCCATGCCATTTTACTGCTCAGCACAGTCCTTTGAAAACTTTCTCATTTCATGCATGTTTGTAAATGACTGATTTACCTGGTGTATGATTATGGTAATAGTGGTAATCTCCATTTTTATACATTAACAAAATTTGGAGGGAAAGATATTCAGATGTATATTTGACTGCCAAGAAATACACCAGTTTTATTTTATTATTTTTTGACATTGTGAAAAAGGGTATATATCCAGAGAACTCAGCACTGAAGATGTCTGCTTGTTTAGTTATTGAAGGGCCTTGGCTGGGAGTTTTGAAATGCCTATACCAAATGTGCATAGATTGGGGAATGCGAATGGGGTTTCAGGAACCAACAGAAAGGCAGAAGGAGAGGGAGAGGTTCTGGTACTAAGGAAATGTGGGCTCACTGCTTTCATCAGAAAAGTCTTAATGCCATATTTTACACACCTACACTTGAGCTTCTATTATTTGACAGTTGAAAATATGGGTTAATACATTATTGCTTGTAGCATTGCTTTACAATTATTTGTTTCTTGTTTTATTCCTGTTTATGATAGCTGAATTATTCCCAGCATATTATTTCACTTAATGTGGAGCTGAATGTTAAGGAAAAATTCATACAATTATTTTAAATAAACTCATTTAAATTTACAATCAGGAGCTATCAATAGGCATAGGATAATGTCAGACAATTCTTTCATATTTCCCTGATCTATTCAGTTTTCCACTGTCCAATATGACAATTTGATTGTCTCCTCAAATTGCTACCTTCACCATAGCTAATGACCTCAGTGCATACCTCATGTAGAAAAGATGTAATTAGAGGAGAATTACTTCAGTTTTGTTGCCTTAAATCCCACTATTCTATAAGCTTCTATAGCCATATATTCTCCTTTCTCCCCTTTAATGGTGGATTAAGTTTCCCTGCTCTTATATAAGGCCAAAATTTCTATTTGATCCCATTCCTTCTTGCATACTCAGAGCTTTGTATATACAGCTGCCTAATGACCATCTCCACTTGGATGTCTGATACGTCTTTCAAGCATAGCATCAACCTACAAACTTAACATCTACCTAATTTAATTCCAGGACACTGGATTTTTTTCTTGTTACTCAATTGTGCTAGCTTATTTCTGACTCAGGTACTTTGCTGTAGCTGATTCTTCTTCTAGTAAAGCTGTTTCTGCAGGTCTTTTCAGATTCCCCTCTATCAATTCCAGCCTCGGCTCAAAGATATCCACAGAGGCCTTACCCAAACACTCAAGCTAAAATCAAGTTCCTCCCCCAAACTAGGGTTACATTCTATTCAAATACTCTATTTTATTGACTTATTGACACCATAAACTTATCACTGATTTGTACTGTTTATTTGTTTTTGCATTGATTATAATCTATGCCTAATAGGATGTAAGATCCTTTAAGGCAGGGGTTATGTCTTTCTATAACTTTTTTTGTATCTAAAACAACTATAAGTGATTTGCCCATTTTTAAAGAGGAAGAAGACCTCCATAATCATGTAAGTATCCTGGGCAAATGAAATATTATAAAGAAACAGATCATTTGGAAAATATATTTGACTTTCAGATAATATTGTTCAGAGATAATTCCACTGTAGACTGATTTCAGTGTCACTTGATTAAATGTTTGAAGGGTTTATGATGTATGTGTACTTTATTGACAAAGATTCATAATGGAAATTATCTTAATGTAGCCATCTTTTATAACACATTTTTTATTTGCATCAGGTCCTGGACACACTCTATTTTACAGCTATATTACTAGACTTATGATCACTACTACGCCTATAATATTGAAATAAATATTTCTTTTCTCATTTTATTTTCTCTCTAAGTCAATTAATTTTCAACAGTTCATGTATTTATATAATTGTGAGATTAGGGTAGATAAAAACTCAAGATTATCTTTAGGCTGGTTAAATGATTCTGTTAATTTGCCTAGGGCTTTTACCATGACCCATACACAAATATTCAAGTTGCAAACTTTGTCATGGTGCCAGCCTAAAATACACCCTACCGAAACCATTTCACACATATGAAGTCCACTGTCTTTACATATCAAAATGATAATAGAAATTCATACTCCATCTTCACATCCCAGCTTATCTTATTTCAATTTAAGCTGTCATTTTCTGTATATATCCTCACTGTACTCCCAACATTGAGGTTAGATATTTATCTTCATATATTCATTTGTCTTTTTATTTATATTTTTGCAAAAGAAATTATCAAATATATATAAATTATCTGTTTTTACCTTTTTTCCTTTAACTATGTTTAGTGTTCCTAACAGCAGAGACAGAGATTTATACGTAATCTTTTCCACCTAACATCTTGTCCTAAATCTAATTGATACTCATCATTTTGAAACAAATTTTGAATTTTTGTTATATGGTTGGATTAGATTACAACTACACTAGCCATGTTCTCTCACCCTCATAACCAATAATCCATGTAGAGGATTGAACTCACAACCTTTGTCGGTAGCTACATTCTGTTATCAAATGAACCAAAGTATATCATATGTTAATCACATATAATTAACATGTCACATGTTATTCACCACAGTGATACACCAGTATGACTATTCAAATTCATATTCCCACTATTCTTTATCTGTTTATTCACACACTCAGCATTCCACCAATATAAGAGCGTCTATCTTCCTTATTTTGTACTTACTTTGCCCTCAATTCCAGTGGTTGCAGGACATAGGCAGATAGATGGAATATTAGAGCTATTTGTAACTTCCATGAACCATTTAGAAAGGACATATTTAAACATAAAGATGACATCGTTCAGGGAAGCAAACTGTGGCCTCAGGGATAATAGTTTGCCTTAGATTGAATGAGCTACTATAGCTTGCCTTCTTCAGGCCTCTGGTTTTCAAATTGTGTTCTATGGAAGAACTTCAGGGGATTCCACAAAGTTTAATATGAATTTTTATATGTATTTAGTGAAAATCCTTCATAAAAATTCACAAACTCAAATGTATAATAAATTTTTAAATGTTCGAGACCAATCGCATGTCGTCTCATTTTCTTTGTGTAGATTTCAGAAAACAAAAGTTTTCCCTGGCATCTCTTTATAGACTTTAAGTTCTTGTGAAGAGGAACTTGATGTTATGCAGTGACATTTTATCACTACTCAAAATTGTGCATATCTACTCATGCAAAATTGTACAGGTAAGTGCATTTCTGCAGCACATATGCTGTGCTCAATGAAAACATCCTTTCTTTTAAGGAGCTAAAACTAATTATAATACTTTATTATCCAGATTACCAATCTTCATCATGTAACTGACTCTTATTCCAAAACATGAGTGTGAACTAAGAATAGAACCTGGAAAATAAGGGGTTTGTTGCTAAGTTGTCCTACAGTTGGTGCTTGATAAATATTTGTTTGTTACCCTTTTGGGGAGTCATGTTATATTTGTTTGGAAGTTTTATGGAGAAGGGGTAGCAAACAGAGTATAGTGTTTTATTTTTTATTTACATGTTCCTAAGCTATAGATGGGGTATTCCACATCTGTCTTTGATTAAACCTCTCTCTTAAGTTCTGTGTCCATTATTAATAATGAGCTCAAAAACTTCTCTGGATCATATATTGATGCCTAAAGACACATATGACAGCAAAAGGAATGTGAATTTCCATAGCAGTAGTTGTGTATACTTTGATATACCAGATAAATGTGCATTTTGCCTATTTTCATACAGAGACTATTTGCTAGTAAATGTTTCAACACTGCTTTGTATGATAAAAGTACAATAATAGATACAGTGGTATTATTGTCTCCAGTTGCTACAGTTTTTAATAGTGAATGTTCTTGGCTACTAAGAGTTATTGAATAATGGTATAAAAGTTTTAAAAAATTATAAAATATTCTGCAAAACATATAAAAATAAAGGTATAAAATATATTAAAATGCATATACAGCATTATGATTGCATAAATTCTAAATACATTTGATACATTATTTTCACTTGCAACTAGGCAAAAATAGCATTCATTAGATAAGTAATGATGTTTCTTCAAGTTTTGAAATTGAGTGCAAATGAATTTTTATTCTGATTAATGAATTCTAGTGTCTATTTCAGCAAAACAAAAGGAAATGTTAGAGACTTTCTTCCTATTTTCATGGTCAGGAGGACAGAGAGTTTCACTGTGCAGTTTTGGCTCAATCCCATACAAATCTATTAGTTACTTCTCTCAGTCATTCTTATTAGGATATTCTTTATCCATTAACATGGGTAAATATTACCATATGGCACTGGTGTGAATCTGGAATTGGGAAGAAGAGCAATGATTCTGTTCTTTTTAAGGTGATATAAAGATAATCCTGCCGGTTAACAGCACAATTCCTCTGAGAGTGAAATGACAATTCTATCCAGTTTATTGGTTCTTGATTTGACATTCTTTATACACATTATGAATTAGGCAAAAAAATACATGCAGTCTTTTAATTAAAAGGAATGAAAACACCAATTTGCCAAATAAATGAATTCAAATAATTTCTGAATTGTTTACAAATAACCAGAATGGCTAGGTTTCCCTTGGATTTGCATAAAAGTAGTGAGTAATGCTTAAAGACAGTTTGCAAGCCTGAAGTCTGGCATGATGTGGCTTCATAGATGTCTTCCCTCTCCCTGCTTTTCTTTTTTCTTTTCCTTTTCCTTTCTTTTTTCTTTTTTTTTTTTTAGTTCTAAGAAATCAAATCCCTGGACATTCAATTAATTGTACTGAATAGGGCATGTTTGCTGGCATCCATCTGTTTAAAGCTGTCATCAAGTGACATTTTCTTGTAACTGTTTTTCAGAATCATTTGGCATGCCTGCAACATAGCCCACCTTCTGTTTCAGGCAATAAAATTGATGCCTCGTTTTTTTCCTTCCTCTTCATTAAAATAATTTGCATTATTAATTTCCAATTTTCATTAAAATATCCAAATTCTCAAATCATGCTGTATTTGCTGAGATTAAAACTTTTTCAGAGGACACAGAATTCTGAGATTCTCAGTGTTGATTTTTCCATACTGGCAGCAGTAACAGAAAAAATGTTACTGTGCTTTCCTCAATTCCAAGCCTCTGTCATTCCATACACTATGGAAATTTTTCTTGTTTGGTCTTATGTGTTATCATTATTCCTGAAGCAGTCATAACCCACATAAGGTATCACAAAGTTATATTTACACAAATAAGATGGTTGTAGAACATTATGCTCAAGACAATAATTATACCAAATATTAGCAGAATGGATGCTTTATCTAATTAATTACAGTGGTATTGTTTTCTTTCAGAAAATTCACTACAGTTTATAATTTTTCATGTATTTTAAATTTTATTTGAACAATGTCATTCTTCCTTACTCAACAGTAAGCTTACTCAACAGTAAGACAAGGATTCATTGTCACTCAGAATTCTAGCCCCAGCCCCTGGCACTCTGAAAAACACAGAACTGATGTTCAATATGCCTTTGCTTTCCAAAGAAACTTGGAAAAAGACTAAGCCTGAAGTATTAGCATCTTCTAAGTTTATGCAGTGCCTCAATTTTTCTTTCCATTCCAAGGCTGCTGCAAGTAACAAGTCCCTTCATTGGTTGCCACAAGTTACATAGTGAAGTAAACTTCTACCATTATTTTATTCACTTTCAGGATAGTTGTACCTGTAAATTTTTTTCTTGCTTTCAGAGATCCAGCCATTCCACTTGAGAAAATGTCTTATTCATCTCTGACATTTAATGTCACTTCTCTTTACCCTCCAAAATGTTACCTCTTTTTTCCTATCTTGAAAACATCAAAAAAGATATAGAATGGTTAAAACAAAAATATTTCTGCTGGTGATATACCTATGCCAAAGAAAATGTAACATTTTGGTTTTTCTTGGCAGTGGAACAAAATGTAATAAAGAACCAGTATATCAAAGAATAACAAGAAAATATAAGTCCACTGTTGGGACACATTTAAAAGTGATTCAAAACTAAAAGTAATCAAATATACTCACCTTTCATTTTACTTCCATTTTCTCTACCAAGGGGGATCAACTTAATTATGTTGAAGGTAGAACATTCATTAAACATAGAATAAGAGAATAAGTCAATTTAAGAAATGCTAAGTGAGCAATTACAAGTTGCAAATGTATTCAAGTCTCCTTTCTCACATATATCATATCCCAGAATATTGATAGAACTTAGAAACACTGTTAAAAATCTTTGAAGTTCCAATGAAGAAAGGGAGTGATTCAGTGATAAATAAAATAAGAAAAAGCAGTTAAAATTTTAATGACAAACAACATAGTTTCTACAATCATAAATTGGTGAGAATATAATAGCAATAGCTTTCATTTACTTTTAACCAAAAGATGCTAATCTCGGCAAATCCAGACAAATTAGCAAAGATAAGCAAAGATTGGCTGAAACAGATCTCAACTTTTACAGATGACAGATTCAGATGAAAGTACCTAGCCCTATATCACAGAGGTTATAAATGGCAGACAGAATTCAGACAGGGTCCAAGGACATATCTGTCTGACTCTGGAGCTTGCACACTTCACCATTGCTATATGATGCTTGTGATCAATATCAAGCCAAATTTCATTTGGATTATTGAGCATAAAATCATATATGAAAATAGTGATCATTAGACTCACTAATAAAAATCAGGTTTATTGCATTGGCAGATGAAGAAATATTTAAATTTATCCAAGCAATGATTAATAAACTTCTTTAAGCCTCAATAAACCTTGATAAAGGGAGTGATTTTTGAGACACATAGAGATTTTATTCTACTCTATATTTTATTGGCAATACAAATCCAGTGATATATATCATGCTAATCAAATTTCCAGTTAGTAAAAATTTATCACACATAGATTAATAGAACACAAATGTTTGAAACAGGGACCGTAAATAACATTGAGTTCAACCTGATGAATCTCCTTGGCATTATTATTTGACCACTCTGTGCTTGAGTTCTCTAACAAAAGGAAACTCATTATATCCTGAAGTATCCTGTTTTAATCATTATTTTTATTAATGCAGTTTAAAAAGTATTCTCTAGTTCTCTATAGCTATTTAACTAACTAGTGGAACAAGAAAGAGTCTGTATATATATTGGAAATGTAGAGTAAAGATCTGCAAATTTCTTGGAAGATTGACAGCTAAATCAAGGAAGCATTTTGATGTTGGTATTTTAAATCAACTGTTTGAACTTTATTTCACCAATGTATAAATAATTAAAATATGATACAGAAAATAATGAGAATTATACAGAATAATTCCATTAACATTATAAAACAACAATCTTGGATTATCTCATGGAACATGTTCAGAACTTCCTTATTACTATAAAAAAAAACTTCTAACCATTAGTTTTCTTTTCAGTTGATAATGACTATTAATATTAGATTTAGTCAGTACAAAACTGAGAATGGTGAAAATTAATCTTAGCTATAATTTTGAATCAGTTATATTGGGGGATAATTTATATACAATAAAATTGACTCATTTTAATGTGTAATCTGTATAAACCCTGTCACAATCAAGATACAGAACATTTCCACCACCCCTATAATTCCCTCCCTATTAGTTTCTCCACTAGAACTTCTATAAAAGCAAGAGGTGCCTGTGGAAAAAATTTATCTAGAATTGAAATATACATATAAATACATATATGGATGGCATCATAATATAATGAATAGATCAAATAAACAGATTGTACAGAACAGAAGAAAGAATTAATGAACGGAAAGATAAATATTAAGATATTTAATAAAATGTAGCACAGAGAAAAATATAGCTGGGGAATAAGAGGGATTACAATATTGTATGGCATAACTTCTGAGAGGAAGTGGGACAGAGATGTCTTTCTTTATCATAATATCAGAAATCATAATAATAACATTTTAAACCAGATCCTAATATGGAGAATTTGTGAATGGAGGATTCATTTGAAATATTGCCTTATCTGAAGAAATTACCTTCAATTATAACATTATTCTTATGGAAGAAATGTATTCCATTTTAAAAATAGCTGGCAGACAATTGAAATTTCAGAACACAATCTCTTAATTCAATTGCTTGGCACATATTATTGTATTAGTTCATTGCACATTCATTTATGATTTCCAATATTTTGGGGGTTCTTCCACTCATTCTCACACCCATGATATTGTAACAATTATATTTTTACACAGAACACAAAAAGAAGATTTCTTTATGTGATGCCATGTATGTTTCTTTACTTTTAGCAATTACTTTGAGTTGTTCAAACAGAAACACACACATCCCATGATTTATCTATTTATTCTGTCAATTACTATATAAATATCAGGATGAAAAGTTGGAAAAGGAAGTTGTGTACATTCATTTTTTAAAACTCTGAAAGTGAAACAGAGGAATCCTTCTCCCATTTTTGAATGTTTTAAACATTTTGAATAAGATATAATATAAAAGTAGCAGTTATAAATGAATTTAAATTTGATGGGAAACACTGCTTATTTCAAGGTGTTAGAACAGTAATTATTTCATTTTAGTATCCCCTATCCTGAATAAAGGCTTCTTTTCAGTGTATAAGAATTGTTCTTCTGCTCTGATCAATTTAATTTTCCTTCAATTGGATTCAATTATGATTTTATCTAATTCATTCCTCTATGTTATAAAAATATGCTCTTAAAATTCTTTAGTTTACTGTACCTCTTATTAATATTTAGAATTCTATAATACTTGAAGTACTTTAAAGAGAAATAATTTTAAAATTTAGAGTTCACAAAATATATTAAAACCCTGATTGACAAGAATGCTTAAGAAATAGATAGTTTAATGTTTAAATGCTCTGCTTAAGTGACAATCAAACACAAAGTCCATTGTCTCATTTTTGTTATTTAAAACTTTTCTACCATGGATGATTGTATGGTGTGTGAATGTATTTCAATAAAAATGAATTTAATTAAAAAAAAAAAAACTTTTCTAAAATGCCTGAGCCTACTTTCTTTTTATGATTTGTAGTAAAATAGCTTAATTGAATGCCTCCTTTGAAAATCCCTACAGTGTTACAGGGTGATATACTAGTATAAGAGTATAGTGCATGTGAATTTAGATGTCAATGGTGTAAGAGACTAAGTTCTCGTGTACCAAGCCAGCAGTATCTCCTTAAAGTTGCCTATGGCTGTATTTTCCTTCAACTAATGTGTTCTTTTTTTTTTGTATTCAAAGATAATTTTTTGGTAATCAAATACGATTATTATTTTTGTGAACTTTAACATATATACATAACAGTGATAACTTTCAAAGTACACTTTCACAAGCTGTTAGAGAGCAAACTTCAAAGAATGTCATGGGTCACAGTTCCACAAATTCAGCCATTTCCATTATTGTAAAATATAACATACATACAGAAAGCTGTCAATGATCAAGTATAGCTCAACAAGCAGTTATATAGTTAATTTCAAAAATTGTTATGGATTACAGTTCCACAGTCTGAGTCCCTTCCCTATTATTCAATACAAGTTATATATAGAAAGGTGAAGACCTTCAAGGCACGATTCAATGAATAGCTATAGAGCAAATCCCAAAGGGTGCTATAGGCTCCAGTTCCACCATGGCATTTACCTCCTTCCAGCAATTCCAACACCCCTGCATCCAAAAACATATATAAATTATATAAAGTTTCAGTATACATAGACCTTTCTTAAATCTTATCTTGTTTATTGCTACCCCTTCCTCTCACTTAATCTTTTTCTCCATCTTTAGGAGTGTCCAGACAGTGAGCACCCTAATTTGTTCATATTGAAAGGGAGTGTCAACAGTATGGGGAAGGGAGTTGCATCTGATTGTTGGTCTTAAAGAGGCTGTTGCCTATGGGTTTTAGGACCTTTCTGGCATAGGAACATTCTAGTTGGATTTAAGTTTCTGAGAGATGAAACTTAGTGAGTGAATCTTGTATAGGATCCCAGGTAGTGACCTAGGTATATGGGGACTAGTTTTGGTAAGGGCATGGCATACTGTGGCCATTTGGATGTCTAGCTGGAGCTTGGATAAGAGAAATCTCCAGAATAGCCTCTTGAATCTATTTGGGATCTCACAGCCACTGTGACCTCACCTTGTTTCCTTTCTTTTTCCCCCTTTTGGTCAAGTATGCATTTTCAATCCCTCACTACCAGGGCCAGACCCATTCCTGGGAGTCATGCCTTATGTCACCAGGGAGATTCATTCCCCTGGGAGTCATGTCCCTCATTGGGGGGAGGCTATTTTGCCAAGTTGGGCTTAGAGAAAGAAAGGCCACTCTGAGCAACAAAAGAGGTTCCCTGGAGGTGCCTCTCAGGCATAATTATAGGAGGGCTCAGCCTCCTATTTACAACCATAAATTTCACAAAAGCAAGCCTCAAGTCAAGGACTTGATTTATTAAGTGGTGGGTTCCTAACTTCACTTAATCTATATTTTATCCCAAGCTAAATTGTCAGTTTCTTACATTATCTTCATTTAGTTGTACAATCATCATCACTCTCAACTTTAGACCATTATCATAACATAATACATCCCAGAGCTCTTATCAGCTGCTAAGTATTCCTAACTAGTATTACTGTAGAGTGGGTAAGATATCCCTATTAAATATAGTCTTTAATATGTAATGCTTAGTTTTTCATACTACTCTGTTTTCAACCCTCTGCACCAGTATCATGATGCTAACACTTATTTAGGTTTGTGGTGCCACTCTGTGTTTTACATGCCTTTAAACAACCATTTACATACATGCTCACTTTCAATGCATCACTGATACTTAAAATCCCATTAATGAACCATAGTCACACCTGACCATTCCCATAACATTAAGATCACCCTCATTATCATATCTTTACATATTAGATTGTCTTCCCCCCTTCACTATCTTCTATCTCTAGGTCCCCTATATTCTACATTATAAGATTCTGATTTTAAATTGTTCAGAGAGTTCATATTATTGGTAACATACAATAGTTCTCTTTTGGTGTCTTGCTTATTTCACTTAGCATTATGTCTTCAAGGTTCACCCATGTTGCCATATGTTTCACAACCTTGTTGCTTCTTACTGCTGCATAGTATTCCATCATGTGTATATACCATTTTGCTTATCCACTCATCTGTTGAAGGACATTTAGATGGTTTCCATCTCTTGGCAATTGTGAACAATGTCAATGTGAACATTGGTGTGCAAATATCTGTTCATATTATTGCTTTCAGATCCTCTGGGTATGTACCGAGAAGTGAAATTGCTGGATTGTAGGTAACTTGATACCTAGTTTTCTGAGTGGCGGTACCATTATACAGCCCAACCAGCAATGAATAAGAGTTCCAATTTCTCCACATCCTCTCCAGCATTTGTAGGTTCCTGTTTGTTTAATGGCAGCCATTTGGTTTGAGATGATATCTCATTGTGGTCTTGATTTGCATCTCCCAAACAGTTAATGAAGATGAACACATTTTCATGTGATTTTTAGCCATTTGTATTTCCTCTTCAGAGAAATGTCTTTTTATATCTTTTGCCCATTTTATAATTGGGCTATCTGTACTATTGTTGTTGAGTTGTAGGATTTCTTATATATGCAAGATATCAGTCTCTTACCTGATCCATGTTTTCCAAATATTTTCTCCCATTGAGCTGGTTGCCTCTTTACCTTTTTGACAAATTCCTTTAAGAAACAGAAGCTTTTAATTTTGATGAGTTCCCATTTATCTATTTTTTCTTTTGTTGATTGTGCTTTGGGTATAAGGTCTAAGAAGCAACCTCCTAATACTAGGTCTTGAAGACGTTTCCCTAAATTATCTTCTAAGTATTTTATGGTACTGCCTCTTATATTTATGTCTTTGATCCAATTTGAGTTAATTTTTGTATAGCATGTGAGGTTGGGGTCACTTTCATTCCTTTGGATATGGATATCCAGTTCTGCCAGCCCCATTTGTTGAAGAGACTGTTCTGTCCCAATTCAGTGGATTTGTGGGCCTTACCAAAAATCAATTGATCATAGTAGGTCTGGGGGTCTATTTCTGAATTATCAATTTGATTCCATAGGTCAATATGTCTATCTTTGTGCCAATACCATGCTGCTTTGACTACTATGGCTTTATAGTAAGCTTCAAAGTCAGGAAATGTGAGTCATCCCACTTTGCTTTCCTTTTTTAGAATAATTTTAGTAATTGAAGGCTTCTTTCCCTAACAAATTTCATAACTAGCTTTCCAGTTCCGCAAAGTAGGTTGTTGGAATTTTGATTGGAATCACATTGAATCTGTAGATCAGTTTGGGTAGGATAGACATTTTAATGATGTTTAGCTTTCCTATGCATGAACACAGAATATCTTTCCATCTTTTTAAGTCCCATTTTTTCCTTTTAGTAAAGTTATGTAATTTTCTGTGTAGGGGTCTTTTACATCCTTTGTTGAGTTTTTTCCTTGGTACTTGATTTTATTAGTTGCTACTGAGAATGGAATCTTTTTCTTGTGTGTCTCTTCAGTTAGGACATTTCTCATGTACAGCAACATTACTGACTTATGTGCATTAATCTTGTATCCTGCCACTTTCCTGAATTTGTTTATTGTCTCAAGTAGCTGTGTCATTGATTTTTCAGGGTTTTCTAAATGTAAGATCATATCATCTGCAAGTAAAGACGGTTTTACTTCTTCCTTTTGAATTTGGATGTCTTTTATTTCTTTATCTTGCTGGATTGCTTTGGCTGGAACTTGTAGCACAATGTTGAATAATAGTGGTGACAGCGGGCATCCTTGTCTCATTCTTGATCTTAGAAGGAAGGCTTTCAGTCTCTCACCATTGAGTATTATGCTGGCTGTGGGTTTTTCATATATGCTGTTTACCATATTGAGGAAGTTTCCTTCAATTCCTATCTTTTCAAGTATTTTTATCAGAAAAGGATGTTGGATTTTGTCAAATGCCTTTTCAGCATCTATTGAGATGATCATTTGATTTTTCCCTTTTGATTTGATAATGTGTTGTAATACATTGATTTATTTTCTTATGCTGAACCATCCTTGCATGCCTGGAATGAACCCCACTTGGTCATGGTGTATGATTTTTTTAATATGTCCCTGGATTCAATTTGCAAGTATTTTGTTGAGAATTTTTGCATCTATATTCATTAGGGAAATTGGCCTGTAGTTTTCCTTTCTTGTAGCATCTTTATCTCTTTTTGGTATTGGAGTGATGACTTCATAAATTGAGTTAGGTAGTGTTCCATTTTCTTCACATTTTTGAAAGAGTTTAAGTAGGATTGGTGTCAGTTGCTTTTGGAAAGTTTGGTAGAATTCCCCCATGAAGCCATTTGGCCCTGGGCTTTTATTTTCAGGAAGAATTTGATGACTGATTGGATGTCTTCATTTGTGATTGGGTTCTTAAGGTCTTTTATTTCTTCTCTCCTCAGTCATGTGTTTCCAGGAAATTATCCAATTCCTTTAAATTATCTAGTTTGTTGGTGTACAGTTGTTCATTGTATCCTCTTACGATTTTTAAATTTCTTTGGGATCCACAGCAATGTCTCCCCTCTAATTTATTATTTTGTTTATTTGAGTCTTTTCTCTTTTTTTCACTTTCTCAGACTAGCTAAGGGTTTGTTAATCTTGTTGATCTTCTCAAAGAACCAATTTTGTTTTATTTATTCTATTGTTTTTTTTTTTTTTTTGGTTCTCTATATCATTTATTTCTGCTTTAATCTTTGTTATTTGTTTTCTTCTCCTTGTTTAGGATTAGTCTGCTAGTTTGCTGATCATTTTCTGGCTTCTTCAGTTGTTCCATTAGTTCTTTGATTTTAGCTCTTTTTTCCTTTTTAGTGTATGCATTTAGAGCTATAAATTTCCCCCTCATTACCTCCTTTGTGGCATCCCATGAGTTTTCATATGCTGTGTTCTCATTTTCATTTGTCTCTAGATACTTAGCAATTTCTCATGTAATTTCTTCTTTGCCCAACTGATTGTTTAATAGTGTATTGTTTAACTTCCAGATACTTGTGAATGTTCTAGATCTTCGATGGTTATTGACTTCTAGTTGCATTCCATGGTAGTAAGAGTATGCACTTTAAATAATTTCAATCTTGTTAAATTTATTGAGGCTTGTTTTATGCCCCAGCATATGATCTATCCTGGAGAAAGTTCCATGAGCACTAAAGAAGACTGTATATCCTGGTAATTTGGGATGTAATGCTCTATGTATGTTTGTGAAGTCTAATTCATTTATCACATTGTTTAGGTTCTCAGTTTCCTTGTTGGTACTCTGCCTGGTTGATTTATCTATAGGAGAGAGTGATGTACTGAAGTTTCCCACAATTATTATGGAAACATCTATTGCTTTCTTCAATTTTGCCAATGTTTGTCTCATGCACTTTGGAGTACCCTGATTTGGTGCATAAACATTTACGATTGTTATTTCTTCTTTGTGAATTGTCCCTTTTTTTAGTATATAGTGTCCTTCTTTGTCTCCTATGATATCCTTGTATTTAAAGTCTATTTTATCTGAAATTACTATTGCTACCCCTGCTTTCTTTTGGCTGTAGCTTCCATGGAATATCTTTTTTCCATTCTTTGACATTCAATTTCTTCATGCTGCTGGGTCTAAGATGAGTCTCTAGTAAACAATATATTGATGGTTCATATTTTTTAATCCATCCTGCCAATCTATATCTTTTAATTGGGGAGTTTGAGCCTTTCACTTTCAATGTTATTACTGTGAAGGCAGTTCTTGAATCATCCATATTATCCTTTGGTTTTTGTTTATCAGATGTATGTTTTCCCCTCTCTCTCTTTATTTCCTTTAAGGTACCCTTTCCAAAAATGTTCAGTTCTGTGCCCTTCCCCAGGCATCTCTCTCCTTTCCTTTTTTCTCAGCCAGTAGAGATCCCTTTAGTATTTCTTGTGGGCAGGCCTCCTGTTAACAAATTCTCTCAGCATTTGTTGGTCTGTGAAAATTTTAAGCTCTCCCTCAATTTTGAAGGACAGCTTTGCTGTATAAATAATTCTAGGCTGACAATTTTTCTCTTTCATAATTTTAAATATGTCATAACACTGCCTTCTTGCCTCAATGGTTCCTGCTGAGTAGTCACTGCTTTGTCTTATGTTGTTTCCTTTGTATGTGGTGAATTGCTTTTCTCTTGCTGCTTTCAGAACTTGCTCCTTCTCTTCAGTATTTTACAGTATGATCAGAATATGTCTCAGAGTGGGTTTATTTGGATTTATTCTATTTGGTGTTCACTGGGCATTTATGAGTTTTGTATTTATGGTGTTTAGAAGATTTGGGAAGTTTTCCCTAACAATTTCTTTGAATACTCTTTCTAGATCTTTACCCTTCTCTTCCCCTTCTTGAACACCAATGTTTCTTATATTTACATGCTTCATGTTGTCCATCATTTCCCTGAGATTCACTTTAATTTTTAATTTTTTTCACCATTCATTCTTTTGTGTTTCCACTTTCCATCACCCATTCCTCAAGTTTGCTAATCCATTCCTTTACCTCTTCAAATCTGGTATTATGTGTCTCAAGAATATTTTTAATTTGATCAACAGTAACTTCTATTTCCATAAGATCCACTTTTTTCCTACTTATTGCAAATTCTTCTTTATGCTCTTCTAGGGTCTTCTTCATGTCCCTTACATCCTGAGCCATTATATTAATGTTTGTGTGTACTTCTTTGATTAATTGCTCCAAGTTCTATGTCTTCTCTGGATTTTTAATTTGGATGTTTGGGTTATCCATATCTTCTGATTTCTTCATAGGCTTTATAATTTTCTGTTGTTTTGGCCTCTTGTCATTTGCTTATCTTGATAATGTTCTTTTTGGATATGCAGATAATATTTGAGCACTTATCTATAATTTGACAGAGCTTCAGCTTAGTGGAGTGCACTGTCCCTGACCTACCAGCAGATGGGGCTCCTGAGCCACCTCTTACAGTCAAGCCCATTCTCCCAAAATTCTTCAATGCACTGAGTGGGAGTCAAAGCCATGTGGAGGTCCAATCAGTGCACCAATTTTCCACATGCACTGGGGACTGGCAGCCCTATGGTGGGGTGCATGCCCTGCACAGTTTGGCATGGAGTCTGCCCCAGGACACAGTGGTTCCAGCCATTCCTGGTGATGTGTGAAGTACTCTGGGTTTGCAGAACTGTATGTCTCCCCTTCCAGCTCAAATGCCCCACAATCCCTCTCTGCCATGCACCCATGAGTCCCTGGGATTGGGGGAGGGCTCCTGGCACTTCTGTGCATCATTCCTGACTCTAAGCTCTGCATACAATGGGCTTCCATGGAGGAAGAGTGGATGCCATCACAAGGCCCCCAAATCCCAAATTCCCTCAAGGAATATTTCAGCCATGGGTCTGTGAAAGGTTGTCTCCCAGTCAGCTGCAAAGATGGCTGTATAGGGCTTGCAATGCTATCCCCTTCTGTAATCATCTGCCTGCTCCAAAGCTAGTCCTGATGTGTTCTTTTCCAGAATGGTTGAAATGTCACAAAAGTGTGCTGAGTATTTGAGAGTTCTAGTGCATTTGATTCAAGTTAATTGAGATTTTGCTGCTAAGCATACCCGAGATGTCTTGAATGTAGCCCCAATCACAGAGTCAAAATCTTAACACATTGATTATTCTTTTTTGTTACATAAGATAATGCACTACCTATGCTGTATCATCCACAATGATAGCCTCCAGCTATTTTTCCCATTCCTGTAAGTGCATTCTATTTCTCTCATGAAAAGTTGATTTATATCCCTTCTGCTAGGAACTGGAATGGCCTTGTAATTTGCTGTGACCAATCTAATATGGAATGATTGATGCTGTGCTATGTCTTGGCCTGAGCCTCATGGGGTAAGGCAGTTTTGCATTTGTCCTCTTGGAAACCAGTTACCATGTAAAGAAGTCTAGACATCCTACTGGAGGAAACGTATCATGTAAAGAGGCTCATCCAATTTCCAGCTATTGCATCCATCCAGCTAAGATAAAATAACTTTGGGTGAAGTCATCTTGGATGTTTTAGCACCAACCTAGCTCCCAGATCATTGCAACTTCAGAAGCAATACCAGCATATGTGCTGTTGAAGAAGTGCACAACAATGCCAAGCCTACTCACAGAATCATTCAAAATAATATTCATTTTATTTTTAAATCATCACATTTTGGATGGTTTTTTATACTTTGATAGATTCCTGATATAGAAATTAGTACCTGAAAGTAGAATGCTGCTCTAGAAAAAAACTTAAATATGTGCACTGGATTTGAGATCAAATGTTCGGTCATGGCTGGAAGTGAGACTGTGAATACTAGAACAGGGACAAAATTGCCATTATTGGGAAGGGGGGAAATAATCCATGCTATGCATTGAAAAAAAGTTCAGTGATGCTGTCAAATGAGGTAATATGGATGACAGAAAATATACCTAGTGCACCTATGAATCTGGCTGAGGAGATTTCTAGGTAGAATATTGGAAGTGTCAATAGGTAAATTAGTAGAGTATGATAAGGTACTGCAAGAGAATGATAAGCTTTATAAGCAAAATTTCAATTTTCAAGCAGAATTAGAAACCAAGACAGTCTCTACAGCTGATAAAATATTTTAAAGTAAAAATGTGTGTGTGAAAATATAAAATTTGTAGTGAAAAGATAAAATTTTTAGTGAATCCAGTAGACATGGGTTAATGAACAAGGGAACATCAGGGATGCAGCTATAAAATCCTTTGCAAAGGCCTCAACAAGCTTAACATTTGTACCTAGATGACAATCTCTGCTTGACAAAAAGACTGTTAAGATCTTTGAAGAAGTTGACCCACAGCAGTCTTAGACTCCCACAGTAGAGAGAGGTAAATCTTAAAAAGAATTATGAATGTGACATTGAATGATTCCCAATAAGATTTACAGAAAACCCTAAAATGTTTTAAGAGAATTGTAAGAGAATTGTACTGACAAAAGCAATCTAGACTGAAAATCCCTGTTTTAAAACTATCAAAAATTTTTGCATACTGCCTTGGCATTAATCTTACTTTGGGCTAAGCCACTTGCTTCAACACTGAACTTTGGATTAGCCAGCCCTGGGGGATAAACTCCTCCAGGGCCTAAACCCTCATCTATAGCCACCACATGTTCCCCAATACCCATGGATGTTCCTCAGTGATATGCTAACTATCTCTACAGCTTTTGGACCCCCAATCTCTTCAACTATTCCCATGCATTTGTTTTAAATGAAACAATCCTTAGATCCCATGAGAAATTTACTAACTTCCATTGCTGAACCATAATAAAGACACAAGTGCATGGGTCCCTCTCACTCTGCTTATGTACTCCACATTGCTGGTTGAGCCACCTCAGCTGATCATGTTTCCCATTGGCCTCTTATGACACCTCTCTTTCTCTGGGACCTGTGAGTAATAAACATCTTATCTCATGCATTATGACTTTGGTTTCCCATTGTGTTGCACCTGGCATGCACCCAGACACAAATTTAAAATCCAACTTAACTAATTAGAAACACCCTGGCTTCCTATATGCTATTGACAGGCAGAATGCTGAGAAAATTATTAAATTGCAAACCTAAGTCATATCATAGGAAAAATAATGAAGATGTAGAGGGTGGAGCAAAGAGCCACCGATAACAATGGATTAGGAAACTACAAAAAAAAGCATAATTTAGGCCCAAGGAACAAGTTCTACCCCCAAGTAGGGAGAATTCATTGCATACCCTTGCCACAATTTCAGAATTTTCTAATGAACCAATGAACAGTGTGAATTTCTTTCCTCACTTTTTGAAGGAGAGTTACTAGTATGGTTATTTTAGCTTTTTATTACCATAATATGTTGGGTGTCAGGGGCAGATAACTTGTCATTTTAGTTCACAGTTCTCCAGAACAACAGTATCCATGCTTGAGGAGTGTTGCCCACATACGAGTCTAATGTCATGATGAGATCCTTGATTTTGAGCTGATCCCATATCTAGGGACCTACCACTCAATCCAGCCACTGTAGATGATGTGCCAAATATGTGAGTGAAACTATCTTGGACATTACAAACCCCCTGAGATCCCAGAAACTGCAACCACCTGACTGAATCTCCAGCAGAGACTATGTGGCACAGAAAAAATGAATAGTTGATCCTGGGTAATCCACAAAATTGTGAGAAATAAAAAATTGATTTTGTTTTAAGCCACTAAGTTTTGGAGTACTGTGATGAAGCAATAGATAACTGAGATACTCCCTGTTCAGTAACAATAGTTTAGTCAAATGTTTTGATAAATATTTGTGTGTTCTCTTGATGTAATACTTAATCCATATTTAATTTGGATTTACTTCACTATTGTTATACAAATAATCATATAACATTTTAAAAATGTGAAGAGTTTAAAAATGACTAACAAATGACTCAGATTGAGTTGTTTTTTTTTTAATTTTCTTTGGGATTGTTCAGATACCATACCATTATCCAAAGATCCAAAGTGTACAGTCTGTTGCCACTGGTACCCTCATACAGCTGTGCATCCATCACCACAATTAATTTTTGTTCAACTTTTAGAAACTTTTCATTACTCCAGATAAGAAATAAAGTGAAAGATGAAAAAGAAAAAAAAAAAGAAAAGGAAACTCAAATCCTCCCATATCCCTAACCAAACCCCCTCAATTGTTGACTCATAGTGTTGGTATAGTACATTTGTTTCTGTTTATGAAAGAATGTTGAAATACTACTAACTGTAGTATAAAGTTTGCAATAGGTTTATGTTTCTTCCCTATATGCCCCTCTATTATTAACTTCTAATTGTATCGTCATACATTTGTTCTGGTTCATGGAAGAGTTTTCTAATATTTGTGCAGTTAATCATGGACATTGCCACCATAGGATTCAGTTTTATACATTCCCATCTTTTGACCTCCAACTTTCCTTCTGGTGACATATATGGCTCAGAGCTTCCCCTTTCCACCTCATTCACACACCATTCGGCACTGTTAGTTATTCTCACATCTTGCTACTGACACCTCTGTTCATTTCCAAACATTTAAGTTCATCCTAGTTGAACATCCTGCTCATACTAAGCAACTGCTCCCCATTCTTAAGCCTCGTCCTGTATCTTGGTACCTTATATTTCATGTCTATGAGTTTACATATTATAATTAGTTCTTATCAGTGAGACCCTGCAATATTTGTCCTTATATGTCTGGCTTATTTCACTCAGTACATTGCCCTTGAGGTTTTGTCATCAACCCATTTTTATTTTAACATGATTTTGTTCACACACCATACATTCCATCCTAAGTAAACAATCAATGGTTCTCTGTATGGTCACATATTATGTGTTCACCACTTCACCACTATCTATACAAGGGCATCTACATTTCTTCCACAAGGCAGGAGGGAGAGTCAAAGAAGGTAGAGAGACAAAAGAAAGAGGAAAAAAAAATGACAGCTAGGAAGCAGCAAAAGGAAAAGTAACCTTAAATCAAAGTAAAGAGTCAGACAACACCACCAATGTCAAGTGTCTAACATGCCTCCCCTATCCCCCCTCTTATCTGCATTTACCTTGGTATATTGCCTTTGTTACATTAAAGGAAGCATAATAAAATGATTCTGTTAGTTACAGTCTCTAGTTTACATTGATTTCATCCCTCCCCCAATGCCTCTCCATTTTTAACACCTTGCAAGGTTGACATTTCCTTGTTTTCCCTCGTAAAAGAACGTATTTGTACATTTTATCACAGTTGTTGAACACTCTAGATTTCGCCAAGTCACACAGTCCCATTCTTTATCTTTCCTCCTTTCTTCTGGTGTCTCACATGCTCCCAACCTTCCTCTCTCAACCATATTCATAGGTATCTTTGTTCAGTGTACTTACATTGCTGTGCTACCATCTCCCAAAATTGTGTTCCAAACCATGCACTCCTGTCTTCTATCACTCTGTAGTGTTCCCTTTAGTATTTCCTGTAGGGTGGGTATCTTGTTCACAAAGTCTCTCATTGTCTGTTTGTTGGAAAATGTTTTGAGGTCTCCCTCATATTTGAAAGACAGCTTTGCTGGTTATAGGATTCTTGGTTGATGGTTTTTCTCTTTCAGTATCTTAAATATATCACAGCACTTCCTTCTTGCCTCCATGGTTTCCTTTGAGAGATCTGCACATAGTCTTATTAAGCTTCCTTTGTATGTGATGGATTGCTTTTCTCTTGCTGCTTTCAGGATTCTCTCTTTGTCTTTGACCCTTGATAATCTGATTACTAAGTGTCTTGGCATAAGCCTATTCAGATCTATTCTGTTTGGAGTATGCTGCACTTCTTGGATCTGTAATTTTATATCTTTCATAAGAGATGGGAAATTTTCATTGATTATTTCCTCTATTATTGCCTCTGCCCCTTTTCCCTTCTCTTCTCCTCCTGGACACCAATGATATGTACATTCTTGTACTTTGTTTCATCCTTAAGTTCCCAGAGATGTTGCTCATATTTTTTTCATTCTTTTCTCCATCTGCTCCTTTGCATGTAGGCTTTCAGGTGTTTTCTTCTCCAGTTCTTGAGTGTTTTCTTCTGCCTCTTGAGATCTGTTGTTGTATGTTTCCATTGTGTCTTTTGTCTCTTGTGTTTGCCTTTCATTTCCATAGATTCTACTAGTTGTTTTTTTGAACTTTCAGTTTCTGCCTTATGTATGCCCAATGTTTTCTTTACAGCCTCTATCTCTTTTGTGAAATCTTCTCTAAACTTTTTGAATTGATTTAGCATTAGTTGTTTAAATTCCTGTATCTCAGTTGAAGTGTATGTTTGTTCCTTTGACTGGGCCATTGGTTCATTTTTCTTAGTGTAGTTTGTAGTTTTCTGTTGTCTAGGCCTCTGACCTTGTAGTCCACCCCAGTCAGGTTTTCCCAGATGAGAAAAGGCTCAGGTCACAGAAGGAGGAAATATTCAGTATCTGGTTTCTTAGAGGATTGATACACCTGTGCTTTCTGCCCAGCAGATGCACCTGTCAGCCTGTCACCGGCTGGTGTAAGAGGGTTTGGCCTGTGGTTCTCCTCCCCCAGGCTTTGTGGTCTGGTTCCAGAAAGGCAGACAGTATAGCTGGGCCCCTCCTTTTCCTCTTGGGAAGCTATGCCCCCTACAGAGAGGTTATCTGCATTTTAATAAGTTCTTTGTTTCTCTGACTCTGCTGATCAAAGTGTTTTGATTTTAAAATGGCTGAGGCTGTCTTTACTGCAAAGTGCTGTGGGCTGAAAATGGCTGAGCTTGTCTCCACAGAGAGAGAGAGAAAGGGACAGAAGTTCTCCCAGTTTCACCCATTAGCCAGAGGTAGCACCTAATCTTCTGGGCTTCCCATCCTGAGACAGATATGTCCCCTGACTCTTCCAAGGTCAGCTGTCACCAAAAGCCTCTGTCTGCTTGTTGAGGATTCACTGTATTGAGCAGTTAACATTAAAACCCCAGTTGGAGCTCGGCTGAGAGAGTGCTGCTGTATAGCACCACAAGGCTTCCATGAGGGAGGGGCTCTTGGCTCTCAGCTCTCAGTGTGGGTCCACAGTTTTACTTACAGATTTTATGCTGCAATCTTGGGCATTCCCCCCAATTCAGGTTGGTTGATGATGAGTGGACAGTCATGTTTGTCCCCCCGCAGTTATTCCAGGTTATTTACTAGTTTTTTTGTCATTTATGGATTGTTCCAGGGGGGGACTAACAGTCTTCCACTCCTCTCTATGCCACCATCTTATCTCCTCAGATTGAGTTTTACACAGCAATTCATCATTGTAAAACAAAAATATTTGTTTCAAATATAATTTCTATCAGTTTCAACTAGTAGAATAGTATGCACAAAGAATATAATGTGTAAAATAAAAGTAGACCATTAAATCTTGCAACCACAGAAGAACAAATTTTACAAATTTCTGTCCATTTTTAATAATACATTCTAAGCTTAATCTAAACTACATTTCATTTCTTCTAACAAAACTGAGTTCTATGTGCAGGATTGGAATTGTATTAGACAATGTAGTTGATAGCAAATAGAGAATTAATTCATGAAGACCAGTTAGAGCTTCCCTTCCACAAAAAACAAATATTATGTGGATAGGTTCAGAAAATAGTTTTCACTTTTAAATGTTTTCTTTTTCCTTGGAAGATGTTGATGATTATGATGACAATTTGAGAAACAATGACTGAAAAGTGAAAAAAAATCAGGTATAATTTGATGTGATTAGTTTTGGCTGATTAGGTGAAGTAAAATTACAGGAAGATCTTGGTAAGTTAAATGCACTTGGAGTGAAATTGGTATGGGTGTGAAGTAAGTAGTTTCATGTTGAAATAGACACAGAATAATTCAGAAAATTATCATCACCTTATTAATAATTTTTCCAAAGGCGTAAACTATATGTGACATGGACACCTACTGTGATGGTTAGGTTCATGTGTCAACTTGGCCAGGTGATGGTAACCAGTTTTCTGGTCAAGCAAGCACTGGCCTAACTGTTGCTGTAAGGACATTTGTAACTGGGTAATAAACCAACAGGCTGGTTTATTAAATCATCAGTCAATTGGCTGCAGATGTGACTGATGACGTCAACAAATAGCATGTCTTCCAGAACTAGAGAATGCAGTCAGCTGGATTTAATCCAATCAGTTGAAGACTTTGAAGCGAGACAGTTAAAGGAACTTAACTTCTTCTTCAGCTGACCAGTGAAGTGTTTCCTGAGGAGTTCATTGAAGTTGCCAATTCATTTCCCAAGGAGTTCATCGAACATCTTCATTGGAGTTCCCAGTTTGCTGCCTGCCTGACGGAATTTGGATTTGTGCATACCCGCAGTTGCATGAGACACTTTTATACATTTTATATTTATAGATATCTCTCATTGATTCTGTTTCCCTAGAGAACCCTAACTAATACACCTACTTTCTAAGCTTATGGCTTGAACAAAATAAGGTATGTTAAAATAAAATTTAAAAAAAAAGCATTATACACCTGTGAAGTTTTCTTGTTTTATTGTCTCTATCAAATGGGGATCAATTCATTCATTTTAAACAGGTATTTATTGCCAATCTACACACAGGGTTAGACACTGGAAATTAAAATATAAGAGGACACCATCCCTGCCATCAGTAATTCTCAGTTCTGTGGTAGAGTCTGATGAGAATCTTTATTGTGCTGTCAGTGTAATCAGGGTTATAATAGAAGTGGCAATGAAGTTCCATTTTGAACAATAATTCTTCCTGGGAGAGTCAGGAAAGGGTGCTCATATTACTGGATGATGAAGGATTAGTCATTCACAAAGCAAAGATAGGGGTGAGGAAAACAGGACAGTGAAATATGTGAAAAAAATAGTGAGGAATGCCATGTTAATATTGCCCATAGCAGGCTCATTGCTCAATGCTCACAGAAGCCAATGTTGTGACACCAGGATATTGAGAAAAGAGAGTTTATTTCAAGGCCAGTCCAGCAGGAGACATGAGCTTAAGGGGAGCTCAGATCTGTCTCCCTGATCAGATGGGTTCTGGGGGTTTTATACCATTGGGAAAGGTGGGCTTAAGGGAGTGGCTAAGCCTAGGATGAGATGATGTGGATTAAGGGGAAGGCTGAAGTAGAGCATGCAGTTTCAAGTCACACTACATAATGCATCACATTATCAAAAATGATGACTTAGCATGATCAGTGGGAGTGATTTTTATTATTATAATTAGGCAAAGGTGACCTTAGGTCAGGGCTTCTCCTGACTGCACATGTCCTAGTGGCAGAGCTGGATAAAGCCAGCTTTAGCAGGTGCTGAAAAGGGAGAGGAACACGTAACTTTTCTTGCAGTGAAGCACATTTCTTCTAAATAAACACGAGGAGGTGGGAACAGAAACAGGAAATGGAAACTTCTGCAAACCAGTAAGAGAGGAGCTACTTTAGAACAAAATCATATTAGTAGGTGACAGTTTCATTCATTCCTCCCTTTGTGATTACTTCCTCAATCTTGAGGGATAAGGGATAATAACTACTCTAGCTACTTACTGCTGATTTGGGGGCATAGGTTAGGATTCAAGGAATGGAATGAAACATCTTAACATGTGGTTAGAGATATTGCCAAGTCCTGGGCTGATGAGGTAGCTGTGAGTTGTCTATTTCCCCAGCTTCAGCTGATTGTTCAGGCATAGGCTGGCATCCCTGTCTTTTGAGGATGGTGAATGATTACAAGGGTCCAGTGGATGACAGTCTCTAGGATACAAATTTAACAAGCTTAAAACAAAAGGTCCCAACATTAGAAAAACTACTATTATTATTATTAAGAGCCAAGAAAATTTGGATAAGTAGTTTTTAACTGACTTGCACAAAGTTTGTGTAGATGGGTTATTAATATACTGTATCCAGGTGGCTCAATTGTACAGCTTTTGTATATATAACTTGATCTGACTGGAAGTATTCACTCAAGCACAGCAGGAGATGTTTGCTATAGTGTATACTCCTTGTTCTGCTAAAAGACAGCCTGAGGCTGTAGATTTTTGATGACACTATTTGCCAGAGTCAATAGAGAGTAAAATGGCCTCAAATGCAGTAACAGTGGAGTTAGCAAATTCCTCAACCATTGCAGTCAAATTACATAAAGTTGCTTCATGATAAGCAAACCCACATCAAGGGACTAATAACCTGATTGGTTACCTTAATCCACTTATGAGTATATAATTAGTTCCCCTTCATGCCAGATATAGTTATTAGGTTGGTATATTGATATATCTGGCTTTAAACACCCTAGAGTTCACTGGCATTTTATTCAGGCATTACTTACACATTGGAACATTCTGACATAGGAGTCAAAGATACCTTTTTCAAAACCTTTAAAAGGCAAATGACTCACAGGGCTTCCACAGACAAATATATATCCATTTGGGGCACAGATAATTTTCCAAGAAGTTTTCTGTAAGGCTTGAATTTTCTGAAACATTTTAAGACTCTCTATTTTATACTTTATAAAGTTTCCAAAAGATGGGTAACTTGCCAGAGAGTTTTCCACAAGTTTTCTTCCAATTGTCCCATTTTCTTGTTTTTTTTGTGTGTGTGTGCTAATCCTAATTTGATCATTTTGATGGTATAATAGGTATAAATTTCCCCTTGTATAGTTACAGTTCCCTTCATTAATTCCTAGCAGATTGCTCTATTATTCAGAACTCCATTCACTATATGATTGCATGTTTTTAATTATAGTTGTTTGCATAGACCCAGAATATGCTAGCTCCGTGTTCATATAGAACATAAAGTGGCTGGGAGGAACTTAGGAGTAGGATTCCATATCCCTTACACTTTTCCAGGAAATGGTAATGATGGGGGTAAGATCAAAGCAGGGGAAGGAGCTAAAGGTGAACAGTTTCCTCTTGCTATCAGGTCTTCCCTCTTTTTATGTCCAGGGCAATGGATAATAGTGACCATCTGTGATAGCATAGTGGTATCTAGTAGTGCTATGATCATGTCAGCATGTTTTATTTCCTTTCTCCCTGAAGTTAGTATCCTCCTCTCCTTCCAGATAGCTCAATGTTTATGGACTACTGAAAAAGATATATTTGAAATCTGTGTATATTTATTCACCCTCTTCTTGTTTCCTAAATGTAAGGCCCTGGTGAGGGCTCTGAGTTCTGCTCATTGTGTGGACATACCTTGAGGAAGGGCTTCAGCCTCAAGTATTTCTTGGAGGGTTACTGCAACATGCCAATCTCCTTGGTATTCTTGTTCCATGAAACTGCTTCTGTCAGTGAACATCTCCAGTCTACATCCTCTAGCAGTTGATCTATGAAATCAGTTCAGCTGGAATAGACTTCACCAATTATTTGTATGTGGTCATGAACAGGCTGCCCTTGAGTAGTGGAGAGTAATGTAGCAGGATTCAGAAAAGAGATTGCTTTTAGTTTTACATTTGGATTATCTAGTAAAATAGCTTAGTACTTGCCTCATCTCCAAGAAGTAAGCCAATAGCCCCCTTTCTTTTCCAAGAAGGTCAATACATGGTGAGGAATGTTTCTAAACACAGGCTGTCCTAAGGTGATTTTCTCTGCTTTCTGCATTAAGTCACAAGTGGCTGTCACTGCCTGGAGGCAAACTGGCTAATACTTTGTTACTCCATCTAGTTGTTTTGAGAAATAGGCTACTGGCTTTGGGTGTTACTAAGGTTCTGTGTTAGCATCTCTAAACTAACTCTTTGGTGCTCATGCACAAACAGATCAAAAAGCTTTTTCATTTCTGGGAAGCCTAGAACTGAAACTGTTAAAAGTGTTTCTTTTACTTTACAGAATACTTGGCATTCTGCCATCCAATTCAATGTTTCTTTATCTCCACCCTTCAAAGCCTCATATAAAGGTTTAGCCAAAAGTCCTAAACCTGGTATCCAAATGTGGCAGAATCATGCCATTCCTAGAAATCCTCACAGCTGTCCCCAAGTGGTTGGTTCAGTTTCTGTGGCTGAGGCTTCTCTCCTATCAGGCAGCAAGTTTCTCTGTCCCTTTGGTAACTCAAACCCCAAATTTTTCACAGTGAGCTGTGAAATCTGAAACTTCTTCACAGAGACCTTATATTCCTGATCTGCTAGAAACTTCAGAGTTAAAATAGTATTGTGATTGGATGCTTCTTCCAATCTGCTGGCAATTAAGATGGCATCTACATATTGTAAAAGTACTCTAGCTTAGAATTTTGATTCTTTTAAATCTCTTGCTAAAGTTTCTCCAAATAAAGAAGTAGGAACATTTTTTAAATCATGGGGAAGTATGATCCAATAATATTGCTGCTTTACGTTAGTCCAGACACCCTCCCATTCAAAAGCAAATAGTTTCTGGGATTTAGGTCTCAATGGTACACAATAGAAAGCATTTTTTAGATCTAGTACAGTGAACAAGCAGAGGTGTCCAGAAAAGGTGGTTAGCAATGTGTACACGGTTTGGCTCTACTGGATGGAGGTCCTCTACTATTTGATTGATTGCTCTCAGATCCTGCTCAAACAAATACTATTTTTTAGTGCCTGGTTTAAGGACAGGTAGGTGTTGGGATGTTTTGTCAAGACTGGCAAGGTCATATTAACTGATATCTGAGAAAAGAGTCTATTAATGGGGTTATGCTTCTTGGACCTCTTCCTTTAAGGCATATTGTTTAAGGATAGGAATTTCAACATTAGGCTGGACTTTTTCTTGAATTGGTTCAGCAGTTCTGACTCTTCCCAGCACCCCATCAGTCCACACCTCTGACCTTAACTTCAAAAGCATGTCTTCAGGAATCTTTGATTAGACTCCTTCTTCTAAGTGTTGTAGAAAAGAATGAAGGGTGCAAGCCTAGTTGAGGGAAACAAATGACCAATTATTCTGCTGATAAAGTTACTTGAATACTTAATTTGGTTAGAAAATCTCATATAAGAAGTGGCATAAGACATTCAGGCATATAGATAAAACAGTGATTCAAATTAGTATTTCCTTCTTGGCATTCAAGCAATTGCAGAAAAGACTTACTGTTTGAGGCTCCAGACACCCCAATAACTGCTACAGTTCTTGGTGAAAGACTTCCCTGTTTAGGTCCAGTGTTGGTTAAAAAGTTTATAAGTTTCTTTCCCACTAATACAGATACCTGGGACTCCTGGTAGGAAATGGTGATATGGCTGCTAACATTGGAGGGTGCCCCTTGGGGCCCTGTCATTCTTGGTCCCTCTCATCCCCAGCCAGCTGAGGCATTTAGTAGGTAGATTTGTGAGGTGTCAAGGCTCTCCTCTCTGTGGGTGATTCAGGCATTCTCACTTCCAATGGTCTTCTTCCCTGCAATAGGCACATGGTTGTGGCCCCAGAAGATGGGTATATTTCGAGTTAGTCAGAAGAGGCCATGGAGGTCTCACCCTTTTTTGTTATTCTTTGGCTAGTCCAATATGCCTTGATTTGGCTAAACTTTGGCTGATGGTTGCCCCCACTTAGGCAGCTTGGGATTTCATCTGCTTTTCCAGAAGTTGGTTTCAGTTGTTAAAGAATTTAAAAGCAATCTGAACTAATTGAGACAATGGCATTCCTAATCCTCTTTCTAATGTCTGCAATTTCTTTCTTATGTCTTGAGCACTTTGGCTAATGTGAGACATATTAATCAATCTCATGTTGTCTGGATGCTCAGGATCAAGATTGGTATTTATACACCTCAAAGATACATGAAAGGTCAAAAGATTTTATTTTGGCCCCTGTTGGGCTTCCTGTAATTTCTTCAGACCTTTGGGTTTTGGAACACTTTTCTACATTCCTGTTATGATCATGCTTTCTAGTGATGTAATTTAACTCATTCCCTCTGTTCATTTGGATTCCAATGCAGCTCTGTTATAGGAATGGCCAGAGCTCTGGGGAAATACACTGATGTATTAGTTTGGTGATCATGTAACCTGTTAGCTTCCTGCCAGGCTTTTTGAGAACCATTTTACATTCCTCACGGGTAAGAAGAGTGTTTAATAAGGCTCAATATCTACCAATTTAGGATTGTGATAAGCAAAGCCATAAGTAAAGAGATTCTCCGTTTTCTTAGGGTTGTCCTGATATGAGGCATGTTGTTTTTCCAATTATACACATCAGAGGTGGAGAAAGGAGAATGCACATAAGTAAATCTTCTGGGGTTTCCTTGGCTAGAAAGTTTTCTGAGTGAAAATTGTAGTTACCCAACCAAATTGAGTGCCCTGATGGGTTTAAGGTGGGGAGCCAATCCCTTCCTGACTGGGAAATGAAGGAGGACTTGATGATGACTCACTCAGAGGGGAAGAGGCATGTCTTCCTCCTGTTCCCCAGTGTAAGGAGGCAGGGGAGCCAAGGGAAGGTCTAAGTATAATAGGTCCAGGCCCTCATCAGGACCAGAATCTAGCAGGACTTGCTTTGCTCAGTACTAGCATTTCTCTGATTTCCCAATTTCACTTTTCCCTGAGCCAAGACTCAGTAAATTTTTCTCTCTTTGAGTTGTGATATTACATCCTTTTTGCAAATGTGTATTGTAGCATAGGGTCATTAAGGACTGAAATTTAGAATTTCATAACATTTCTCTTCCCTCTTATGAAATAACTCCAGTTGCAATATAGTCTTATAATTAAAGGTCCCATTTTCCCACAGGTTTTCTCTAGACTCTAACTTATATTGAGGCCATCTCATGTTACAGAAAAATACATTATTATTATTTTTCAATGGTTCACAACTAAACATAAGTCAATTATCTAAAACATTTTAAGGGGCTGCAGTCATTTATGTTGTTAACAGTTCCCATGGCTGTAACTTTCAGAGTGCTAACACAAAGTGTATACAGAACTAAACACAGACTTAGACTTGGTAGATAGAATGGACTTGCAAAAAATAAAACCACATTTAGAACTTTGAGCACTTCAGTGACTAACTTATAAGCCCAGTAACCAGAAACTGCACCTAGTAACCAAGCTGGACTAAGGTGGAATTTGACTCTCAATCTTAACCAAGAGCAATTAACCAAAATACAAGAAGAAGTGAATAGATTTTGCAGAAGAATAGACACTACAACAAAGTTACTTGCCCAGAAGATGTTTATATCTAGAAATGTTTCTCATCTCAAAATGAAACTGTGATGTAAGGCTGACGATGCCAGCAGGAATGGGAAAGAGTCCCAATCATCGAGTCTTTAGACTAAACTGGTCTATGTGGCCACACAGGTTTGGCAGCTGGAAATCCTCATCCATGGGACCTCAGGCAGGGGTCACTTCATGGTCACCAAATTGTTACTGCCCAAAGTGGACTCATTGCCTGATGTGCAAAGAAGTCTATGCCGTGTTACCAGGATTTTGAGAAAAGAGAGTTTATTGTAAGTCCAGTCCAGCAGGAGCTTAAAGGGAGCTCAAATCTGTCTTCCTTATCAGAAGGGGTCTGAGATTTTTATACCATTAAGAAAGGTGGGCTTAAGGGAATAGCTAAACCTAGGGTGAGATGATGTGGCTTAAGGGGAAGGCTAAAGTAGAGCATGCAGTTTCAAATCATGCTACTTAGTACATCGCATGTTCAAAAACAATGGCTTAGAATGATTGGTGGGTATGAATTTTACTATTATAATTAGGCAAAGGAGACTTTAGGTCAAGACTTCTCCTGACTGCACATGTCCTAGTGGCTCGAGGTGGCTAGAACCAGCTTTAGCAGGTACTGCAAAGGGAGAAGAAATTAATTTTTCTTGCAGGGAAGCAAGCTTCTTCTGAATAAACATGAGGTGGAAGGTGAAACAGAGGATTTGGAAACCTGCAAACCAGTAAGGAAGGGGCTACTTTAGAGCAAAATCAGGTTAGAAGGTTGCAGTGTCAGGGTGGCTTAAACCAAATATGTGTAGGGGCAAATAGAAGACTATGAGGCTAGAATTTTAAAGGGCATTGAATGCCATGCTAAGAATTTTGACATGTTAAGAATTTTAAAATATCTTTCATAAAGTATGACAAGTACTTTTATAACAATGTAATCAACATTATTACTCAGTATCCATTTTTTATCCAGTGCTCTTCTTGGCACTGTTTGGCAGAAAGGAGTGATTAAATAGAAGTCCCTGTCAGTTTTACTTTGTATATGAAATTTACTAGTGAAAAAATTTCAATGTTATTTCATTAATTTATTTATTATTTTTCCCATAAATATACGTTAATACTTCTTAATCCAAGGTGCTTTGTGCTGTAAGAGTTAGAGGTGGCTCAATACTTGAGGAAATTTATTACAAGAACTTTCTATATTACTAGAGGATATAGGATGTGTTCATAAATATAAAATAGAAACCAATAGGTGTGGTTTAATTGTTACATTAAAATGCTGTGTAAAACCAACCAAGAAAATAGTTCATTCTAGTAAATTTTGGTGATGTTCTTGAGAAGTACAGTATTTGGACATGTAGTTATAATATATTTCAGATTTTGTTTATTTCATCCAACTTTTTTCTGAAGATATTAAAAAATAGATACATGTAAGCCATGTCCAGAGATCATCAAACATTTCTATAAAGGACCAGAGGATAAGTATTTTAGGCTTTATGGGCAACACAGTCTCTGTTGCAGTGCCACAGTTGTAGTTAAAAAGCATCCATAGGGGGAGGGGTAAGATGGCAGCATAGAGAGGTGTGGAATTTAGTTAGTCACCTGGAGCAAATAATAATAATAAAAAAACAGGAACAATTAGAAAATAATCTGGAAAAAATTGCTGGGATACAGCCATGACTGTCCACACATCATACACCAATCTGGATTGGGTGGAATGACTGAGATCACAGCATAGAATCTGTAAGTAAAAACTGTGGAACTGCACTGGAATCCCCCTCTCCCCAGGCAGGCTGAGCTGCAAGATGTCACTGTAGAAGAAAGCATCATTCCCAGAGCAGTGAATATAGCTCAGCCCAGCTACAACTTGGGCTTTAATTAACAAATGTGGACTGCTGAATACAAACTACAATCATAGACAAACACCTAACAAGCAGCAAAGTGCCCTGAGGTCACTTCCAGTGGAAAGAATGTGGGACAGAGGGGAAAAATTAATTAAAAAAGAAGGAAAAATACAGAGGCTTTTAGAGATGATTGACCTTAAAGAGACAGAAAATGTCTGTTGTCTCAGGAAAGGGAACCCAGAATACTAGGTGCTCTCACTGACCGACAGGTGAAACTGGGGGTCTGTGGACTGGCTCTGAAAGGGGGCTTTCTTTCCCTTTTTCTCTCTCTCAACCTGAGTGGCTCAGTGGAGAAAGCCTCAGACATTTTCAGTTCCCAGTGTTCTGACCCAGACAGGAGTGGATATAACAGAGTCAGAGAGACAAAGGAGCAATTCACATGCAGAAAATAACTCCTTAGGGGGTGTATCTCCCTTAAGAGGAAGGAGGTGTGGCCTAGATTTAATGCTGGCCTTGCCTTCAGAACTTGGGGGAAAACAGCCAAAAGAGAAGCAACCTAAGTTGAGAACTGAAGGGGACACAACTCCTTACACCAGTCTGGAGTGACAGGCTGACAGGTGCCACCTGCTGGGTAGGTTAGGAAAAGCACAAAAGCTAGAGGCCTCACAGGAAAGTCTGTCAGTCTTCTAAGATACACCCCCAGGGAAACTTGAAACTGAATATAACCCCATTCTGAGACCTGAACCCCTTCTGGTCTGGGAAAATCCGATTGGGTTAACCAAGCAAACCAGATACCTAGACAGCAGAAAACTACAAATTACATTGGGAAAAATGAAGATATGGCCCAAAGGAACAAACTTACACCTCAGTTAAGATACAGTTGAGATATTGTTTCACTTTAATGAAACAATTAATTTTCAAAGAAATATGGTAAATCAAGTCAAAACCCAAGTCAAAAAGTTCAGGGAAGATATGGCAAAAAAAGATGATGGATATAAAGTAAACACTGGCTGAACATAAGGAAGAAATCAAATGTTTGAAAAAAAACTGGCAGAAAATATGGAAATGAAAGGCACAACACAAAAGATGAAAAACACAATCAAGACATACAGCAGCAGATTTCAAGAGGCAGAAGAAAACACTCAGGGACTGGAGAACAAGACACCTGAAGTCCTACATGCAAAACAACAGATAGGAAAAAGAATGGAAAAATATGAACCATGCCTCAGAAAATTGAATTACAACATGAAGAGCATGAATGTATGTGTCATGGGTGTCCCATAAGGAGAAGAGAAGGGAAAAGGGACTGTGCTGGTTTGTATATTTATGTCCCCCAGAAAAAGCCATATTCTTTAATGCATTCTTGTTGGGGTAGATGTATTAGTGTGGATTGGGTCAGAACCTATTGGTTCAGTGTCTATAGAGATGTGAACCACCAAAATGTAGGTGGTAACTCTGGATAATTTCCATGGAGGCATGGCCCCACCCATTCAGCATGGGCCTTGTTTAATTTACTGAAGCACTATATAAGCTCAGACAGAAGGAGCTCATAGTGAGCTGGAGCTGAGACAGACATTTTCAAGATGGCCATTGGAAGCTGATGCAAACATTTTGGAGAACACCATTTTGAAACACAACCCAGGAGCAAGCAGACACCAGCCATGTGCCTTCCCAGCTAGCAGAGGTTTTTCAGATGCCAATGGCCTTTTTCCAGTGAAGGTACCCTTGGTTGATGGACACATTATGGCCTTAAGACTAACTGTGTAACCAAATAAACACCCTTTATAAAAGCCAGTCCATTTCTGGTGTTTTGCATTCTTGCAGCATTAGTAAACTAGAACAGGGACAGAAGCAATAATAGAGGAAATAATCAATGAAAATTTCCCATTTCATATGAAAGATATGAAATTACAAATCCAAGAAGTTCAGTGTATGCCAAACAGAATATATCTGAATAGACCTATGACAAGACACTTAATAATCAGATTATCAAACATCAAAGACAAAGAGAGAATCCTGAAAGCATCAAGAGAAAAGTGATCCATCACAAACAAAAGAAGCTTAATAAGACTATATGAAGATTTCTCAGTATAAACCATGGAGGCAAGAAGAAAGTGGTGTGATGTAATTTAAGATACTGAAAGAGAAAAACCACCAACCAAAATCCTATATCCAGCAAAATTATGTTTCAAATATGAAAGCACATTTAAAATATTCTGTGAAAAACAAACAATGGGAGAGTTTGTGAACAAGATACCTGGTTTACAGGAAATACTAAAGGGAGCACTCCAGACAGATAGGAAAAGACAGGAGTGAGACATTTGGACCACAATTTTTGGTGATGGTAGCACAACAATGTAAGTACACTAAACAAAGATGACTATGAGTATGGTTGAAAGAGAAAGTTTAGGATCATGTGGGACACGAGAAGGAAAGAAGAAAGAGAAAGACTGAGACTGTATAACTCAGTGAAACCTAGAGTTCTCAACAATTGTGATAAAATGTACAAATATGTTTTTACATGAGGGAGAAAAAATGAATGTCAACCTTGCAAGGTGTCAAAAATGGGGTGTTATTGGGGAAAATACAATCAATGCAAACTAGAGATGATAGTTAGCAGAAACATTGTATTATGCTTCCTTTAATGTAACAAATGCGATATACCAAAGCTAAGTGTCTATAATTGGGGGACATAAGGGAGGGGTATGGGACTCTTGGCATTGGTGACATTGTCTGACTCTTTTATTGTACTTTAATTTTATCTTTCCTTTTGTTGCTTTTTAGCTGTCATTTTTATTTGTCTTTTTCTTTTGTCTCTCTACCTTCTTTGACTCTCCTCCTTCCTTGCAGAAGAAATTGAGATTTCCTTGTATAGATAGTGGTGATGATGATGAATGCATGAATATGTGATTATACAGGGAACCATCAATTATTTATTTATGACAGGATGTATGGTGGTTGAACAAAATCATCTTTAAAACAACAGGTTGATGAAGAAAACTTGAGAGCACTATATTGAATGAAATAAGTCAAACACATAAGGACAAATATTGTATTGTCTAACTGATATGAACTATTTGTAATATGTAATCTCATAGACATGAAATATAAGTTACCAGGATATAGAATCAGGGTAACAAAAAGGGAGTGGTTGCTATTATGAGCAGAATGTTTAACTAGGTTGAAATTAAGTGTGTGGATATGAATGAGGTGACTGTAGCACATTATTGTTAGAATAACTAAAAGTGCTGAATGGTATGTGAATGTGATGGAACAGGAAAGCTTAGAGTAATGTATGTCACCAGAAGGAAAGTTGGAGGTTAAAATATGGAAATGTATAGAACAGCGAATCTTGTGGAAGACAATGTCTGTGGTTAACTATATAAATATTAGAAATTTCTTTCATGAACTAGAACAAATATATGACACTCTAATTAGAAGTTAATAACAGAGGAGTATATGGGAACAAAAATATACCTATTCAAACTAGGTACTACAGTTAGTAGTATTGTAACATTCTTTCATCAACAGTAACAAATGTGCTATACTATGAGTCAATAATGGAGGGGAGGTTGTTAAGGGCATGGGAGGATTTGAGTTTTCTTTTTTGTCTTTCTTTCTTTTCTGGTGTAATGAAAATGTTCTAAAAATTGAAAAAATAATTACAGTGATGGATGCACAGATGTGTGATGGTACCATGGGCAATTGATTGTGCACTTTGGATCTTTGGAAGATTGTATGGTATGTGAACAATCTCCACAAAATTAAATTTTAAAAAAGCATCCATAGACAATACATAAGCAAAGGATCATGTGCTTCAATAAAACTTTATACAAGGATGCTAAAATGTGAATTTCAGGTAATTTTCATGTGGCATGAAATATAATACTTCTATTGTTTTTATCAACTGTTTAAAATTGGAAAAAAATCATTTTTAGGTAGGCCATATAAAAACAGGCAGCATACCAGATTTGGTCCAGACTAGTTTGCTGAAACTATATCTAGTCCATTTCTTTTTAGCTGTTGAATAATATTCCTTGTTCCATATTTCTAGAGAATATATATCAAAAAGAGGTTCTATTGAATCATTAATTATACCTAATCTCAACTACATTCTCCCAAAGCAATTAGCCAATTTACATCCTTAGCATAAACATTTAAGAGTTTCCATTGTTAATCTTCCTAGAAACACTTGTTATTCTCAGATATGTATGTTTTTTCCAGGTTGATATATAAGAAAACACATATAAATGCAGGTTTTTAATTATTTTATTTTATTTTACTTCTACATTTGAAACACTCATAAACTTAGAGAAATTTAAAATTTTAACATTCAGGATTCCTAAAGGTGGGGGCAGTGGTTTACTGCAGACCCACAGTGTTCCTAGGGTGGGGGCAGTGGCTTGTTGCAGATCTGCAGTATTTCTAGGGTAGGGTGAGAGGTGGTGGTTTTATCACACAAATCCTAAGGGCAGGGGTGGGGTGAGGGTGCTGGGCCTAAACCTAACACTCCAGGCTTTATCTTTTATTTTTCTAGGGATGCTGAGAGATGCAGATTGGTGCTTCTGTATCTGGTTCCAGCTGGTGGGAGGTGTAGAGTTGTCCCTACAGTCCATTGTGTGGTGGTGGTTGGTAAGGGTGTTTTCATTGTAGAAGTAGCCTGGTTTGTCACAGCTGGAACAGTTCTGTGAATAAACCTGTTTAGAATTTGTAAGAAACAAGGTCCCAGTATGAATGCAGAGGAGATGAGAAGTAGGATAGCAGAGAGTTAAGCTAGAATGTGTTGTTAGCTGCATTGTCTTTAGCTTGTTTTATGATGCCTATATTCTCTTTTAAAGTTCAATTATTAAGCAAAGTATGTTTTTTTACCAATTTGGAAGGGAGAGGTGGGGTAAAGGCTCAAGTTTGAGATTTTTATCTACTCCCACTATGGGACAAAATTTAAAGGAGAGAGGGCCAGAGTGAGAGGTTAAGACAGAATAGGTGGCTCCCATATTAATTTTAAAAATTAATGGTGTTACCCACCACATCAGGAGACACCCAGGGCTCAATGATCTCAAAATTCTTTGGTGAGATCCAGGGAACTCTTTGTCCTGGGCCACTTTAGTCTTAGTCAGGGGCAGCCAACAGGGCTTTTGGAGAGACCTTGCTCCCCTTTAGGGGCTCAATGCACCCCCACGCCCAGTGTTTTGGCTTTCCTTTCTTGGGGCTCTTTAGTCCTTGGGGGCATTCTCATTTCCAGTGCCCTGTCTCTCTGCATTGATGACCAGTTCCTAGTGTATTCTGCCCCTGAGTGACCCTGAGATGGCTGATTACCAATTACAGCTAAAGCTATGAGCCTTGCCTTATCCAGTCCCATCTTGCTCTCTCCTCCTCTGCAGTCTGGTCCCAATTATTAAAGACAGAAAGGGCAGTATTTATAAGGTCATTCATAGGTGTTTCAGGTCCCAAGGCTGACTGTCCTATAAAGTAGGTTTTTAACATGACTTGTTTTTACCTTCTATTAGGCAAGTAATTATATGGTTCTTTGATTTCAGGTTTCATTGTCCCATCTGATAGCTCTAGATAGGCTCTGTGCTAGGAACAGTTTCAGTCCCAGCCCTATACCATGTGAGCTGCTTCTCTTGCAGTTTATTTGCATGTTTTTGGGCCTTTACCCAGATCCTCCACTTTTCTCAGCAGTGTAGCAGGAGGAAAGAATAACTTTTATGTCTAAGTAAACTTGTAAGTTAAGACTAGATTTTTGAATTCCTTCATAAATTTGGAGGGGTTTTGAGAAAAAATTTTCAATTGTTTCTTATTCTTGTGCTAAGTTTGTCATCTATAGGTTCAGTGGGCTCAGAGGTTAGATTTAGGGGATTTCCTTTTTCCTGTTATAAAAGGAATTATTTCTTGTTTTACCTTTAAGACTACATACTTTACAAGCCTCCATTTTAGTTTTAAGATAGGATAAATGTAATAGCCTTAGTTTTACCCAACCAGACAATACCCAAGAACTTGTTAGAGTAGTCAGGCTCTGCTGGAGTTTACTACATTTGAAGGTATCCTGGTGGAATCACAGCAAATGTCCATTGTTGTTTTCCCCATGTGAAGGTAAGGAAAGAATTTTGAGGTATGCTAAAGAAGGCATTAGTGAGATTTAACACAGAATGAAACAGGCCTAAATTCATGCTAATATCTTGGAGCAATGTGGCGATGTTCAGTACAGAGGGTGAGAAGTGGTGTACAGATAGATTATGACAGCACTTTCTTGCTGGGTGGATGTAGCATTCACAGGGAAGTTGGCCATGTGCTTAAAGAATCAGCTCAGCAGATTATAAGAGTTTAAGACAAAGACATTCCTAAGGTTGGGAAAGCATAGATGTGGGAACAGGGGTCTGTGACATGGGGGTGATGCAGGAAGGAGAGGAGAATTACAGGATGGGGTTTGTAGATAACCTCAAGTGTTGAGGAGCCAGAAAGCAGGTGAACTAGATTAATATTTGATGTTGGGAGGTCTGAGGTACATTTACATCTTGCTCTTTTGTGAGACCAAGAGATTTTCAGTTCCTGCTTACTTCCCATTTCATGTTTTAAAGTTGCATTTTAAGGTTAATTTACTGTTATCTCTTTACTGGCTTACAAAGATGACAGGTTAAGCATTAGCTGCCTGGGTCATGCAGACTGCTGTGCACTAAGGTCTGCAGGTTTGTTTTGCTCAGTCCAGGGGTTGCTACAATTTACCCCCACACAACTGTGTGCATTGACTATAGGACAGACTTTGCATTTATAATTTACAGCAACATATAATAAACAGAGTACAAGTAACTAGTACATATGGGCAGCAATTCAATTAATAAGTGGTGCTATAGCCAAGTTAATGAGTGTTACTATTTAAACAAAGGATTATCAGGTAAATGATTAATACTTTGTATGTGATTTTGCATATGATTAAGAGTGTGGGTTGCATTTTGTGAATGATTAGGCACATACACACAAAGCACAAGTACTGCCTTTGGTGGTGGTTAGAATATTTAAATGCCATTCTGTTTTACAAAACTACTTCTTAAGTTGTGAGGTTTTATCATTAAACAGTGATATCACTAGCTTTTACCATTCTCTAACTTTGACCACAGAAATAAATTTTCCTTTCTGCAAACTTTCTGCAACTTTCTGTATCTATTTAGGTTTCATCCCAAAAATTTTAAATAAACTACTTTCCTTTTCCTTTCAATAAAACATCTCTCATATCCTTTACATCTAAGTTATTAAAACCATTTTGGAAACTGTTCTTAAGCAAGCATTTTATAACATATTATTACCATTAAAATTAAACTTGTTAGAATAATGCTAAATACATAAAACACTTTGGTTAATGCATTATTGGAACAGAAACACATAATTTTTTACAATAATTCTCAGAATAGGAGTGGGGTACTTTGGTATTATTAAGGAGTGAGAGAAACGTATACTATAGAGGGCATAAGGCAGTGGAGGAGTTTGCAGGGTCTTAGATATTCCCATAATAGAGACTGAGCAGAGCAAGTGTCTTCCATGTTTAAAGGAATGAAATTTTTTCACCTGTGACTGAGAGCATTACCCATGTTTCCACCAGCATGATGGTGATGACTGAAGCTTTTTCAGCACCCAGTCATTTTCAGTTGTCCATGGTGAGCCCCAGGAGATTGGGGAGCTGGGATCATGGACTGAATTGGCTTTGGGAGCTTGATGTTCTCTGGCTGGGAGGGCCCTGAGAGTGGCTTCACTGAGCAGACAGGACTTGAGTTTTTTTTTTCTTTCTTTCTTTAAGGTTAGTAATTGTCATGCCTGCTTTTTAGAGTTAGCCTTGGATTTTGTTAGTAATTGATACATGCATTTTTAGGAGCAGGGAAGCCTCAGGCTTGTCAGGCTAGAGATTAGCTAGCACAGGAGGGCATTTGTGAGACTGGAGAGAGAAAAGGGCAGAGATTTTTTAGAGTATGAGCTCAAGCACTGTTTATTTTGGGAAAGGTTAGAAAGAGAGAGATGAACCTGGATGCAGATGGGCCCCTCTGGTCCAGATACTTTTTGCAAGGGGAGGATAGGTGAAGTCAATAGAAATCTGTTCTAGTTTGCTAATGCTGCTGGAATGCAAAACACCAGAAATGGATTGGCTTTTATAAAAGGGGGTTTATTTGGTTACATAATTACAGTCTTAGGCTATAAAGTGTCCAAGGTAATGCATTGATGATTGGGTATCTTCACTGGAGGATGGCCAATGGTGTCTGGAAAACCTCTGTTAGCTGGGAAGGCACATGGCTGGTGTCTACTTGCTCCCAGGTTATGTTTCAAATTGGCATTCTCTAAAATATCTGCATCAGCTTCCAAAGGCCATCTTCAAAGTGTCTGCTTCAGCTACAGCTAGCTGTGAGCTCCTTCTGTCTGAGCTTTTATAGAGCTCCAGTGAGCTAATCAAGGCCCATGCTGAATGGGCATGGCCACATCTCCATGGAAACTATCTAATCAGAGTTATCACCTACAATTGGGTGGGTCACATCTCCATGGAAACACTCAAAAAATTACAATCTAGTCAACATTAATATGTCTGCACACACAAAATTGCCTCATAGAATCTGGCTTTTTCTGGGGAGCATAATATATTCAAACAGGCACAGAGGGGTTCCTTCATGGGGAAGGAAAGAAGGGTTGAGACTCTGAGGTGTAATCTAGAGATGGGGAGGGTTGTTTACTGGCTATGGTTTAACAGCAGTTTCAGCTTAGCCAGGAAGGGATGTATAAGGAGGAGGAGGAGAATTGCAGGAGTGATGGCTATTGCCCTGGCTTGTGTGGGGTATGGCAGCAGCAGTGGCCTGGAGACCTGGCAGGGCTGGGCACGTTCAGAGCACAGCAAAGGCTGGGAGATGAAGCCAGGTGGGGAACTTGAGAAGAATTGAGGAGAAAGTTTTGGAATGATTGAAGAAAGAGTTGGGAAGAGGAGTGTTTTAGTTTGCTAATGCTGTGAGGAATGCAAAACACCAGAGATGGATTGGCTTTTATAAAAAGGGGGTTTATTTCACTACACAGTTACAGTCTTAAGGCCATAAAGTGTCCAAGGTAACACATCAGTAATCAGGTACCTTCACTGGAGGATGGCAAATGGCATCCGGAAAACCTCTGTTAGCTGGGAAGGCACGTGGCTGGCGTCTGCTCCAAAGTTCTGGTTTCAAAATGGCTTCTCCCAGGACATTCCTCTCTAGCAAGCTTGCTCCTCTTCAAATAACATCACTCACAGCTGCACTCCATTCAGTCTCTTTGAGTCAGCATGTTTTATATGGCTCCACTGATCCAGGCCCACCCTGAATGGGTGGGGTCACACCTCCATGGGAGTATCCCACCAAAGTCACCACCCACAGCTGGGTGGGGCACATTCCAAGCAAATCTAACCAGCACCAAAACGTCTGTCCCACAAGACCACAAAGATAATGGCATTTGGAGGACACAATACATTCAAACCGGCACATTCCACCCCCTGGCCCCCAAAATGACATTATCTTTCCAAATACAAAATACATTCATTTCATCACAATATCACAAAAACTTAAACCATTTCAGTAACAAAAGTTAAGTACAAAATCCCATCAAAATCAAACATAGGCGTGGTCAGTCATAAGGCATACTTTTCCTTTAGCTTGGATCTGCGGACTTAGAACAAGTTATATGCTTCCAATATACAAAGGAGGGACATTCATAGGATAAACATTTCCATTGCCATAAGGAGAAAGAGTAAGGAAAACAGGGTTAACAGGACCAAAACAGTTCCTAAAACCTGCAGGACAAACTCCATTAGATTTCAAAGTCTGAGAGTCATTTACAGAACGACATTGCATCCTTGGGGCTTGAGAGAGCGGGAGCCTAACCCTTCCTAAGGGCCTTTTCGGCAGCCCTTTCCCCTCCAAACGCTTAGGTGAGTGCTCCAACATACCCACACATTGGGGAGACCACCTTCTCGGCCCCACCCTCCTCAAACATCGGGGCTGCTCCCGGATTCCCTTCCATCTCCGGGGCACACGCTCAACCCCTTCAGAACAGTGGGGTGGCAGCCAGGCTCTCCCCAATTCCCTGGGAATGTGCTCCACCCTCTTTGGGACCTCGGGTGGAAAAACTCTTCCAGAGCATCGAGGTAGAATGCCCACCCTTGACCTCCGGGGCAAACTCACCCTTTCCATGCGTGTGGGCTGCTCCACTCTCCCAGCCCGAGACCTCTTGACTCCAGACCTCAACCTCCATGGCTCCGTCTTTGAAGAAATTTTTCCTACAATTTGTTCCTTGTCTGTCTCCTCCAGTCCAGACTGGCAGCGGCTCTGTCTATAAAGTTCTCGCAAAAATTCTGTTGGCTTTGCAGGAAGCACACAGGGGTCAAAGCCATCAGACAATAGGAGTTTCCACAAATCCTTTCTGGATAATTCCATCTCCAATCTTGGCTTGTACTGAAATGGCGGCTGGGTTCCATGTTTGGTTACATCCTCACATTGGGCTGTAGCTTCTGGGATTCCACCCCCTGGAAGCTCATAATTTTCCAAGCCATCAGCTTCTGGTTTCTTTGAACCCAAGAGTTCAGTTCTAAGTTTATCTCTCTCTGCTCGCATTTTACTATAAGCTGCAAGGAGAAGCCAGGGTATCTCCTCCACATGTAGTCTGGAGATCTCCTCAGCTAAGTATTCCAGGTTGTTGTTTTCAAATTCTTCCTTCCATCTGACACCAGGACTCAATTTTGCCAAATTTTGTGCCACTTTAAAACAAGGATCTCCTTTCTTCCAGTTTACAACAACATATTCATCATTTCTGCTCAAGTCCTCATTAGAAGTATCTTTAGAGTCCATCTTTCCATAAACAGTCTCTTTAAAGCAGTTTTGGCCTTTTCTATCAAGCTCCTCCCAATTCTTCCAGAAACTCCCCATTATCCATTTAAAAAGCCGTTCCAACATGTTTGGTATTTGCAAACTCAGCAGCAAAAGCACCCCACTTCTCTGGTACCAAAATCTGTCCTAGTTTGCTTTGAAAATTCTCTTCTTTTTAATGAAAATATCTTTTTTGAAAAAAGTCTCATCTACATTTATAATTTAACTCTCTCTCTCCGCTCAAACTCAGCAGCAAAAGCACCCCACTCCTGATACCAAAATCTGTTTTAGTTTGCTAATGCTGTGAGGAATGCAAAACACCAGAGATGGATTGGCTTTTATGAAAAGGGGGTTTATTTCACTACACAGTTACAGTCTTAAGGCCATAAAGTGTCCAAGGTAACACATCAGTAATCCGGTACCTTCACTGGAGGATGGCAAATGGCATCCGGAAAACCTCTGTTAGCTGGGAAGGCACGTGGCTGGCGTCTGCTCCAAAGTTCTGGTTTCAAAATGGCTTCTCCCAGGACATTCCTCTCTAGCAAGCTTGCTCCTCTTCAAATAACATCACTCACAGCTGCACTCCATTCAGTCTCTTTGAGTCAGCATGTTTTATATGGCTCCACTGATCCAGGCCCACCCTGAATGGGTGGGGTCACACCTCCATGGGAGTATCCCACCAAAGTCACCACCCACAGGTGGGTGGGGCACATTCCAAGCAAATCTAACCAGCACCAAAACGTCTGTCCCACAAGACCACAAAGATAATGGCATTTGGGGGACACAATACATTCAAACCGGCACAAGGAGGAAGAGAAGGATTTCATGAGTGGAACAAGTTTGGCAGACAGAGGGGTAGAGAGAGAGGGAGAGAGGAGGGTCACCTGTACAGGTTGTAAAAGGCCTAGTCATGTGGGACTTCACTGCGCTTGCTGAGATGCTGACTAATTGTTAAGGTTAAAATAATTTAGGGGTGAAGAGTTCCATTATCTGGCAAGGTGGATGTTGTGGCCAGGTGGAATTACAATAGAAAATGAGCTTCTTAGGTTTTAGATCTATCCTGAGACTTGGTTCTTTGAGGTTTATACAGTAAGGAGAAATACCAGCTCTCAATCTTAGGAACAATCAAGAGGGCATGCCCCCCTTGAGAGTTTCTAAGCTCCAGTTCAGTGATGGAGGGGCAGATAGTGATATCCCACTGTCTTATCCACCCCTTGGGTCCCACCTAGTGCTAAGATTCCAGTGAAGTTTGCCCAGGATAACAGTGAAAGAGCGTGCCAGTGAGAGAGAAGTTGCTTTCTCTTTACCCTGAGGTGATTTGCCTGTGGTGGGTGTTGGAGTTAGGCAAGTGGGTTCTGACCCATCTGATGGAGATTCTGTCTCTTTTGTCAATCCTAGATTTTGGTGCCAATAATGTTAGGCTTTTCAATTGAGAAGAGAAGAGATGAAAACTCAATCAAAAGGATTTTTATTGTCTGGCTGTGCACAGGTGGGTTAGAGCCTAAGAAAATGGTGACAGCCCCAAGCCAAGGGAACAATAGGGCTAATAAAGGATGGTTGGTGGGAAGTTCTTTGTCCAGGGATGGTGTGATGGTTAGGTTCATGTGTCAACTTGGCCAGGTGATAGTACTCAGCTGTCTTGTCAAGCAAGCACTGGCCTAACAATTGCTGCAAGGATGTTTGTGGCTGGTTAATAAACCAACAGGCTGGTTTATTAAATTATCAGTCAATTGGCTGCAGCTGTGACTGATAACTCACCAAAGGGTGTGTCTTCCACAATGAGAGAATGCAATTGACTGGATTTAATCCAATTAATCAGTTGAAGACTTATAAGACAGACAGATAGAGGATCTTCATTCTTCAGCTGAATAGCAGTGTTTCCTGAGGAGTTTGTTGAAGTTGCCAGTTCATTTCCTGAGGAGTTCATCAAAGTTGCTAGTTCATTTACTGATGAGTTTATCAGACATCTTCATTTGAGTTGATGGTTTGCTAACTGCCCTATAGAATTTGAACTCATGCATACCCACAGCTGTGTGAGTCACTTTTATAAATTTTATATTCATAGATACCTCTCATTGATTCCATTTCCCTAGAGAACCCTAACTAATACAACTTGATACTGGGAGTGGTTCTTGAGAAACAGAATCTTAAAATGAGCTTTTACAATTTGTTTTCTACTCTGATTAGATTAAAAGGCACTAATGATTCTATTTCCAATAATCAAGAGGGCACTGACAGTCCATGGCATGAGTTGACAAAGGAGATATGCAAAATAGCACCATTTGATTCCCCTAATCATACTCTTGTATGAAGTAAGGCTCTGGGTGACAGTGTTTTTGACACCTTCTCAGAGTTTTGCAGAATTGAGAGGTATAACGATGTTGGCTGGCTGCTCTTGGATACATTGGATAAAGTTGTAAGAGAAAGGGACGAGCTAAAGGCTTCAAATTCAAAACTCAAATGCTGTAAGACAGATATAAAGGTTTCTATGTGCGCCCTGTAAGAAAATATTATTTCCCGTGCCCGCAGACTTGAGGTTTCTGAAAACCAGATGCAGACTCCCATTGTGTGAGTAGCAGATTTACAACATAAACTAAAATCTCAACCTCTCAGGGTGTCTGCTGTTAAAGTAAAGACATTGATTGTAAAAGAATGGGATCCCGAATCTTGGGATGGGGACATATGGATTGATAATAATGGCAGTGAGGACATTGGAACCCTGGATTCTGCTGAGTCATTGTTAGATTTGCCTATAGAGGGCTGCCCTGAGGAAACAGCTTCCCCACCTCCATCTGCCCTAAGGGGCTTGCCATCCAACCTCCACCTAAAGAGATTAACCCTTCAGTGGCTGCTAGTCCTGTAATCACCTCCCCTGAAGAAGCAGCCCTCACTCCTCTGGAGAGATTAATCCTGTTTTAAGAGATGAAAATGCAACAGAATGTCCTGAGGTAAATGGCTTGAGGGATAATTCTAACTCTTTTCATAACCCACCCCCACCACCAGTTTTTGCTTGAAGACCTATAACTAGACTAAAGTCCCAACAGACCCTGAAGGGTGAGGTACAAAGTGCGTGACCTATGAAGAAGTATGCTATACTCCAGAAGAACTGTATGAGTTTTCCAACCTATGCAGACAGAAACCAGAGGAATATGTGTGGGAATTGATATTAAGGGTATGGGATAATGGTGGAAGGAATATAAGGTTGGATCAGGCTGCATTTACTGATATGGGCCCACTAAGCAGAGATTCTGCATTCAATGTTGTAGCTTGAGGGGTTAGAAAGGGTGTTAACAGTCTGTTTGGGTGGATGGCTGAAACATGGATCAAAAGGTGGCCGGCATTACCGGAGGTTGAAATGCCAGAATTGCCCTGGTATAATGTGGAGGAGGGAATTCAAAGGCTTATAGAGATTGGAATGTTAGAGTGGATTTATCATGGAAGACCTGCTCACACACCCCTGGAATGTCCAGAGGACACACCTTTTCCCAGGATTGTGAGGAATAAATTGGTAAGAGTAGCTCCATCATCCCTGAAGAGCTCTGTAGTCGCCCTTCTCTGTAGATCAGAAATTACTGTAGGAAGTGCTATCACTGAGCTGGAATCCTTAAACACAATGGGGAGAATTAGGTCCCAAGTCAGCAGAAGCCAAGTGGCTGCAGTTAATAACCACAGACAAGGTGGTCATGGCTACCATAATGGAAAACAGGGTCAAAGCAGCAATCAAAATAATATGACTCACAGAGATTTATGGCATTGGCTAGTGGATCATGGAGTACCAAGGAGTAAAATAGATGGGCAAATGACTAAATTCTTGTTTGAACTATATAGGCAGAAGAATTCTAGGTCACATGAACAAAAGTCTCCCTTGAATTACAAAACAGAGAGTCATGGCCCCTTAATCAATTCCCAGGCTTGAAATAGTTTACAGATCCAGAGCCCCCTGAATGAAGGGAAGGCTGGGTACCCTTGGGGAAGGACCATGTTACACTGACAAAAATTTATACTGTTAATCTTCCACCCTTCCCCAGGGGGACCTATGGCCTTTTACCAGGGTAAGTGTGCATTGGAGGAAAGGAAATGATCATATATTTTGTGGATTATTAGACACTGGTTCAGAAGTGACATTAATTCCCAGAGACCCAAAACATCACTCTGGTCCACCAGTCAGAGTTGGGACGTATGGAGGTCAGGTGATCAGTGGAGTTTTAGCTCAGGCCCATCTCACAGTGTGTCCAGTGGGTCCCCAGACCCATTCTGTGGTTATTTCCCCAGTGCTGGAATGCATAATTGGAATAGACATACTCAGCAACTGGCAGAATCCTCACATTGGTCCCCTGACTCATGGAGTGAGGGCTATTATGGTGAGAAAGGGCAAGTGGAAGCCACCAGAACTGCCCCTGCCTAGCAAAATAGGAAATCAGAAGCAATACCAGATTCCTGGAGGGATTGCAGAGATTAATGCCACTCTTCAGGACCTGAAGGATGCAGGGTTGGTGCTTCCCAACACATCCCTATTCAACTCTCCTATTTGGCCTGTGCAGAAAACAGATGGGTCTTGGAGGATGACAGTGGATTATCATAAACTTAACAAGGTGGTGACTCCAATTGTAGCTGATGTTCCAGATGTGGTATCATTGCTTGGGCAAATCAACACATCCCCTGGTACCTGGTATGCAGCTATTGATCTGGCAAATGCCTTTTTCTCAATAGTCATTAGTAAAGACCACCAGAAACAGTTTCCATTCAGCTGGCAAGGCCAGCAGTTTATATTCACTGTGCTACCTCAGGGTTATATCAACTCTCCAGTCCTATATCATAATATTGTCTGCAGGGATCTTGATCATTTCTCCCTCCCACAAGACATCACACTGGTCCATTATATTGATGATATCATGTTGATTGGACCTAGTGAGCAAAAGTAGCAACTACTCTAGATTTTTTTGGTAAGGTATTTGCATGGCAGAGGATGGGAGATAAATCCAACAAAAATACAGGGGCCTTCCACCTCAGTAAAATTTCTAGGTGTCCAGTGGTGTGGGGCCTGTTGAGATATTCCTTCTAAGGTGAAGGATAAGCTGTTGCATCTGGCCCCTACTAAGACGAAAAAAGAGGCACAATGCTTAGTTGGCCTCTTTGGATTTTGGAGACAACATAGTCCTCATTTAGGTGTGCAACTCCAGCCCATTTACCGAGTGACCAGAAAAGCTTCTAGTTCTGAGTGGGGACTGGAACAAGATGAGGCTCTGTGACAGATCCAGTCTGCTGTGCAAGCTGCTCTGCAGCTTCCACCATATGATCCAGCTGGCCCAATGGTGCTGGAAGTGTCAGTGGCAAATAGAGGTGCTGTTTGGAGACTTTGGCAGGCTCCTATAGGAGAATCACAATGCAGACCCTTAGGATTTTGGAGTAAAGCTTTTCCATCCTCTGCAGATAACTACTCTCCATTTGAGAAACAGCTGTTGGTCTGCTAGTGGGCCTTGGTAGAGACAGAACGCTTAACCATGGGCCACCAAGTTACCATGAGACCTGAGTTACCTATCATGAGCTGGGAGTTGTCTGACCCACCAAGCCATAAAGTTGGGCATGCACAGCAACACTCCATCATAAAATGGAAATGGCATATATGAGATAGAGCTCGAGCAGGTCCTGAAGACACAAGTAAGTTACATGAGGAAGTGGCCCAAATGCCCATGGCCCCCACTCATTCCACCTTACCTTCTCTTTCCCAGCCCACAGCTATGGCATTTTGGGGAGTTTCTTACAATCAGTTGACTGAAGAAGAGAAAACTCGGGCCTGGCCTACAGATGGTTCTGCACAATATGCAGGCACCACCTGATAGTGAACAGCTGCATCACTGCAGCCCATTTCTGGGATGTCCCCGAAGGACAGTGGTGAGGGGCAATCCTCCCAGTGGGCAGAACTTTGAGCAGTGCACCCAGTCATTCATTTTGCTTGGAAGGAGAACTGGCCAGAGGTGCATTTGTATACAGATTCATGGGCTGGTGCTAATGGTTTGGTTGGATGGTCAGGGACTTGCAAGGAACATGATTGGAAGATTGGTGACAAAGAAGTCTGGGGAAGGGGTGTGTGGATAGACCTTTCTGAGTGGGCAAACAACATGAAGGTATTTGTGTTCCATGTGAATGCTCATCAGAGGGTGACTTAAGCAGAAGAAGATTTTAATAATCAAGTGGATAAAATGATCCATTTGGTGGATACTGTTCTAGTTTGCTAATGCTGTCAAAATGAAAAACACCAGAGATGGATTGGCTTTTATAAAATGGGGTTTATTTAGTTACACAGTTACAGTCTTAAGGCCATAAAGTGTCCAAGGTAACACATCAGCAGTCAGGTACCTTCACTGGAGGATGGCCAATGGTGTCTGGAAAACTTCTGTTAACTGGGAAGGCATGTGGCTGGCGTGTGCTCCAAAGTTCTGGTTTCAAAATGGCTTTCTTCCAGGACGCTCCGTTCTAGGCTGCAGTTCCTCAAAAATGTCACTCTTAGTTGCTCTTGGGGTGTTTGTCTTGTCTTAGCTTCTCTGGAGCAAGAGTCTGCTTTCAACAGCTGTCTTCAAACTGTCTTTGTAAGCTGAAGCTTCTTTCTCAGTTCCAATGCATTCTTCAGAGTGTCCCTCTTAGCTGTAGCTCCTCTTCAAAATGTCACTCTCAGTTGCACTGAGTTCCTTCTGTTTGTCAGCTCATTTATATGGCTCCACTGATCAAAGTCCACCCTGAATGGGTGGGGCCACACCTCTATGGAAATATCTCATCAGAGTTATCACCTATAGTTGGATGGGGCACATTTCCATGCAAACAACCTAATCCAAACGTTCCAACTTAATCCCCACTAATATGTCTGCCCCACAAGTTTGCATCAAAGAATATGGCTTTTTCTGGGGGACACAATACAAACAAACCAGCACAGAAACCAATCAGCCTCTTTCCCCAGCAACTCCTATCATTGCCCAATGGGCTCATGGACAATGTGGTCATGGTGGTAGGGATGGAGGTTATGCATGGGCTCAGCAACATGGACTTCCATTCACCAAGGTTGACCTGGCCACAGCCACTGCTAAGTGCCCAATCTGCCAGCAGCAGAGACCCACACTCAGTCCCTGATATGGCACCATTCCCCAAGGTAATCAGTCTGATACCTGGTGGCAGGTTGATTACACTGGACCACTTCCATCATGGAAGGAGCAGTGATTTGTTTTTACTGGAATAGACACATACTCTGGATAACAGTTTGCCTTCCCTGCAAGACATGCTTCTGCCAAATCTACCATCCGTGGGCTTACAGAATGCCTTACCCACAATCATGGTATTCCACACAGCATTGCTTCTGACCAAGGAACCCACTTCACAGCAAATGAAGTGAGGGAATGGGCACATACTCATGGAATTCTGCGGCCTTACCATGTTTCCCACCATTCAGAGGCAGCTGGGTTGATTGAATGGTGGAATGGCCTGTTGAAGACTCAATTACAGTGCCAAATAGGTGGCAATACCTTGCAGAGCTGGAGCAGTGATCTCCAGGAGGCTGTGTATGCTCTGAATCAGCATCCACTCTATGGTGCTGTTTCTCCCATAGCCAGGATTCATGGGTCCAGGAATCAAGGGGTGGAAACAGGAGTGGCACCACTCACTATCACTCCTAGTGATCCACTAGGGAAATTTTTGCTTTCTGTCCCTGCAAGCTTAAGCTCTGCTGGTCTACAGGTCTTGGTTCCAAAAGGAGGATTGCTTCCACCAGGCAACACAATAATAATCCCACTGAATTGGAAGTTAAGACTGCCACCTGGCCACTTTGGTCTTCTTATGCTTCTGAATCAACAGGCAAGGAAGGGGATTACTGTACTGGCTGGGGTGATTGATCCTGACTATCAATGGGAAATAGCACTGCAACTACACAATGGAAGTAAAGAAGAATTTTCCTGGAATACAGGAGATCCCCTAGGGCTTCTCTTAGTACTACCATGCCCTGTGATTAAAGTCAATGGAAAACTGCAACAACCCAATCAAGGCAAGACTACCAATGGCCAAGAAACTTCAGGAATGAAAGTTTGGGTCACCCCACCAGGCAAAGAACCACAGCCAGTTGAAGTGCTTGCTGAGGGTAAAGGGAACATGGAATGGGTAGTGGAAGAAGGTAGTGATAAATATGAGCTACAGCCATGTGACTAGTTACAGAAATAAGGACTATGATGGCATGAATATTTCCTCCTTGTTTTGTTATGTGTATGTTTATATTTGCTTTCTTCTCTGTCTTATCCCCTTATCATATGACATAAGCTGTACTGTTTATTTTTATGTATTTAAGCTAAAGGAAATCAATTTTAAGAGCTAATGTCATCCAAGGACTTGCAACCTATTCTGGAGAGATTTAGTGTGTTTCCAGTTGTATCCTTCACAGTGGAGTATTGTTATGCAAAATATATATCTGTTATTGTTATCTACTTAGAGATAAAGTATGGTCTTAGGTGATGTGTATAACTGCCAAGTTGACAAGGGGTAGACTGTGATTGTTAGGTTCATGTGTCGACTTGGCCAGGTGATAGTACCCAGCTGTCTGGTCAAGCAAGCACTGGCCTAACAATTGCTGCAAGGATGTTTGTGGCTGGTTAATAAACCAACAGGCTGGTTTATTAAATTATCAGTCAATTGGCTGCAGCTGTGACTGATGACTCACCAAAGAGCATGTCTTCCACAATGAGAGAATGCAATTGGCTGGGTTTAATCCAATTAATCAGTTGAAGGCTTATAAGCGAGACAGATAGAGGACCTTCACTTCTTTGACTGGTTAGTGAAACATTTCCTGAGGACTTTGTCAAAGTTGCCAGTTCATTTCCTGAGGAGTTCATTGAATAAGTTCATCCAAGAATCCAGTTCATTACCTGAGGAGTTCATCAAAGTTGCCCATTCATTTCCTGGGGAGTTCATTGGACATCTTCATTGGAGTTGACAGTTTGCTGACTGCCCTACAGAATTTGGACTCATGCATACCCACAGTTGTGTGAGTCACTTTTATAAATTTTATATTCATAGATACCTCTCATTGATTCTGTTTCTCTAGAGAAACCTAACTAATACAGATGGGGAGGTTGGCAGGTTTAGGTTTGCAGTCTTTCAGTGGCTACTTTTGGGAAAGGGGGTAGTTGGCAGGTTTCCATTGGCTGGTTTGAGAGCAGGGGCTTGGGAGTGGGAAAGTTTAAAATTTTAATGTTCAGGATTCCTAAGGTTGGGGTGATGGCTTACTGTATATCCACAGGGTTCCTAGGGTTGGGAGACTGGCTTATTGCAGATCTGCAGCATTCCTAGGGTGGAGTTAGGGACAGTGACTCTATCACACAATTCCTAAGGACAGAAGTGGGGTGAGGGCACAGGGCCTAAACTGAACACTTCTAATGTGTTTCACCAATGCTATGTACATAGCCTGACCATGTGCCACAGTCTGGTGGCAAAGGACTTAGCTAAGTGGAAAAGTCTCACAAGTGTAACTCTAATTCATTAACCAGTAGCTCTCTTTAAGGTGCAATTTTCCCCCATGCCACAAACACCAATGCAACTATTGGCTTTCTTGGAGTGGTTGGGGTATTGGAGACCTTTTTTCCTCACTTAACCCAAAGGTTAAAATCTTTGTATGTCTTGACTAGGAAAGGCTATCTCTGGGAATGGAACCCCTTCCAACAGGCATAAAGGCATAAAGAACAATAACAGGAACAAGCACTGGGGGTGTAGATTGTGATCTGCTCTGTGAATTGGATGTAGCCAGCACTAATATTGGGTTGGGTGGGGTCTGTGGCAGATGCAATATTCTAAATGAATGCCTCTTGGCTTTGGTCACCATTATGGAAAGGGGCAGAGCTTAGATACCGTCCCCTAAGAAAAGTAATTGTGTGCTGCATGTAATTCCTTATTGCTAGTGGAGGAACTGATGCAAAGATGTCCAGTCACCTTGAAAATGAACATCCTTATCCAGGGATGGATAACTGGCAATGCCTCTAAGCCACACTCTTGCAGTGCCAAGCTGAGCAAACTGTCCAGGTGAAGAGCCTACCTGCTATAGTGCAGTGTTTTCAATACCAGCCCACTGAATGCAGAAATGCAGGAGATTCTTGGACCCATGTCCTATATAGAGGATTCATCAGCTAAAGTTACTGCACCTGAGGTAGATGTTGAAATAATTAGAATTGTGGAAAGACATCTGGGACACCCACCAATGACAAAAGGTAACCGCTGCCAGCAGCTAATGGACATCACTATATAGTACCCTTCATGCTCCCTGTTCCACCACAGATGGGACAGGTGAAAAACATTGGTCCCCTTCTGTTCTTGGGGTATGCTTTTACACCTACAGAACATTCATTAGCTTTCTCAGTAGGGAAGTGAACCAGTAGGCCACCATCAACTGCTCAGAAAGGATGTGCTCTCTGTATGGCATACCTATGCAAATAGACAGTGATTGGGGGACCTTCCTTAATGAAACAAATTACTCAAGCATAGATTACAGGCTATAAAATCTCTACAACAATAGGTTTTATCAGGTCCTAAGGCATCTGAACACCACACCCAGAGCTGCAGTCCCAGATCCTATTGAAATGCTAACAGCAAGGAGCAATGCAAGCACTGAGAATCCAAGCTCAAAGGCCAGTCTCTTTACAGCCTAAGTGGGGAAATAGTAATAATTTGTTGCTGCCTTTGCCTAAGACCATACAAAATGGGGAAAACAAGGTCAATTGGCCTTGGTGCTGGCCTATACATCCATGTTGGTTAGGAATCCTAAATCCCTGGGAAATAGGAGCTACTCAAAAACATTGTAGTAAGAACTAATGCCCATTAATATCTTTATCACCAGTGGGGTCTACTATTCCCATAGGATTCTTATGCATGACTATGTGGACCACTTTTTTATGCCCATATTAACAACTGATATAACAATAGAGGGCTCTCAGAATTTGGAAGGGGAAACTATCTGGTATTTAAAACCTACCCACAATGTTCCTCTGCCTGGTAACTTTTTGTCAGCTAATGAAAATCTAGCATGTATGTTGCTGCACTTTATTGTTCCCAGTAAACATTTTTCTTTTTGCCTAGCAAGCACCTTCCTGCAGTGGGTCTCAGCAGTAACTCATGCCCTCAATTGAATCCAATATTGTGTTTGTACAGACTTGCCACTTTTAGTTGCTACTGGCCATCCTTACACTGTGACCCTTGTGAATTGGACTGCATGAAATATCCTACTGGCCTGGCAGAATTCAGTAATTATCAGTAAACACCTTGTCTAAATGGTTTAATTCCCTTTCTTGGTCATCATGGCATTTCTTTGTGAAATTGTTATCTCTGTTGGGAGGACTTCTAGTGTTCTGTTATCTGTGGATGCAATGTCTATTCTATGGTCAATGTAGTCTGCTATGTGGGGGTGGATTGTGGGGTAGTGATTTCATGTAGCTGCTTACTTGACAGCACAAACTTTAAAAGTTATCAAACCTCCCCAGGGGAGGAAAAGATGTCTTGCTAGCAAAGCATTGAACCCCCTCATCACAAGACAATGTCAAAACTCTGTTCTCACACCCCCCTTGAATAACCCTTATAAAACACTCCCTGGCATATCCTGCTTTTCTCAAGCACTAATTTCCATCTTTCCACACCTGCCACCAATGCCACCACTGTGGAACCATAACTCCTGTAAGTCCTATTAAACTCATGTCTGAATCTGTGCTTGGTATGCTATTCATCCTAGGGCTTATTGGGGTTGTAACACTCTGTGTAACTCACTTGGGTTATGGATCCCTGTAATGGAATAACCCCACCCATACTGCTACCTTGACTGTGCTCTGACACCCTACTCTGAGTCATGACAGTTCCTGAGTTATATAAGACTTATGACATGTAACTTAATTGTTCAAGAAAGAAAGGGCAGGGGAAGAAATATTCTAATTGTTCTAATTGCTATTTTAATTTGTGCTTTGCTTACCATTAGTTATATCATCTTATATAAATTGATAATTAATATTTTTGCCCATATTTTGCTACTAAGTGGTTTGGCCTGTTTTTATTCATTTTTTTATATTTTTTATCCTTACAACATTCTGTGATGTAGATAGGACAGTTTACAATTTGCTTTCCATCTAAGAGAACAGATTTATTTAACAAAATAGTACTCAGTTCTTGGAGAATAGGTATGTACAAATATATTCTGAATGACTAACAGTCCTTTGTTCCTTAAACATATAGAAAGAAGGGATAAGGATGCATCAAATCATTGCAGAAGAGTGAAAAGCTGTATCTTTTGTTTTCAAGGGCATAAGGTTGATCAATCTATTATTTAAAAAACTAATATGAACGTAAGATTAAATTTTGTTTTTAAAATTTCTCAGTTTTAAATAGACTTGGCTTTTTTTAACTTTATGAAAAAATTAAGAAAAACATTTCAAACCTTTCAAACAAAACAAAACAAAGGAATAAGAAAAAACAAATAACTACATTGTTCCAACATGTTCCTACCATACCCAAGAAAATTTACAAACCATAATCACTCCTAAGTATTCCCATAATATTAACATTACCCTCACTAGCTTATATGTTCTTATTAAATCATCATCCCCCCTTCACTAGTGGCTGTCTTTCTCTAGGTCCCCTACATTCTACAATATGAAACATTTATTACCTTACATTTTTCACAGAGTTCACTTTAGTGGTAACATACAATATCTCTATTTTTGTGATTTAAAATATTAACTATAATATCACCAAGTTTATCATTTTCCCTTATACTGTGTATACTCATGTCTTTTCAAATGAAATTTCTCCCTTACATAGTTCATAAGATTTTCCTACATATTCAGTTGAAATTTTAAATTATTGTCTTTCTCATTTATGTATTTAATTCACTTGAAATTAATTTTTGGGTTTGGTGTGATGAGAACATCCAAAAAGTCATTCCACTATTAGGAATTATTCCAGCACCACTTATCAAATTAATCTATCACATCTCTAGTGGTAGCTATTGTAAGTTTTGTCATAAATCAAATTTCCATATAAGGATAGAAATTTTGTCCAACTATCTAATTTGTTCAATTGTCTATTTTTCTATCCCATTCCCAGTTTTACCTGTCTTAATTACAGCAGTCTTAAAAAATTTTTAAACTAGAACAAATTCCAATATTTTTCTTCACTCTTTTTAGCTATTTATATAAACATAGAGTCTGTTTTAGAAATAAAAAAAATCTAAATTCAGATTTTGATGGAAATTTACTTTATGTATGGATTAAATTGAGTAGAGTTTATATTTTAAAATATTTATTTTCATATTCATGCTATGTATACATTTATATATTGGTTTTTAGTGACTTTTCATCAAGTATTTTTGTTTATAATAGCATTATATAACTTTTTACATTTGTTTCTAAATATTTTATATTTTTATTATTATAAATAACATTTATAAAATTATATATTTTAAATATTTTTTCTTAGGTATAGAAATATCAGGTATACTGATATTGACATTGATCTTGTGTCTGATTAGCTGGTTGAATTTTTATATTAATACATTTAGACACTGTTTCCCTTAATAAATAGTCAGTGTTTTATGTTTTCATTTTCAAACATTATATCCTTTATTTCTATTCAGCTTATTCTGATAGTAAAATGTTTTATGGAAATAGTTGTAATTTATAGTTTTGATTTGGAGCCTTTTAAAATACTTTTTATTTTGAAAGAATTGTGAGTTTACTGGAGGTTACAAAGATAGAATGGATAAGTCCCATGTACCCTTCACCCAGTGTCACTTAATAGATACAGCTTATATAACAAATGAATCCATTTTTATAAGGACTGATAACACCTTTGAATACTATATTTGCATTATATTTTGGGAAATGTGTTTGTTGATGTTAAAAATCTTCTCTTTATTACAAATTTCTTAAGATTTTTGTAATGAACATGATTTTAAATTTATGAAATGACTTTTATGCATCTGATATTATTGCATTTTATCTTTAATCTGTTAGCATTTTTAATGAAAATGTATTTCTAATTTAGTCCATGTTTCCATTCCTAAGACAAAATAAAATGTTCATGAAGTATTTATTACAAATTCAGGAGTATTTCTCTTTTTTCTATTGTAAGATGGAATTTGAATGAGAGCAAAATTTTCCACTGCTTAAAGGTTTGGTAGCATTCACTAGTAAATTATTGTGGTGTATTGGTTGGTTGGTTATTTTGTTAGGTTTTGTTTTGATTTGGTATGGGTTTTAAGTTCTGAGCCAATAATTCACATGTATTCCATCTCTTTGGGAACATGTTAGAATTTTTTTAGAAAATACCATTTTATCCAAGTTTTCAAATATTTGCCATTACATTTTTGAAGGTAATTTATTAGTATCCATTCATTTTTGCCTTATCTGTAGTTATACCCCCTTTTCATTCATATTGTTTTTTTTTCCTTATTTGAGTCATGTTATTTTATCTTTTTTGCCCTTCTCTATGGTATAATTTTGGTTTTCTAATTCACTAATTCCTTCTTTCTGTATCATTTTTTCTTCTACTTTTTGTTGTTTTTTTTTAGTCTATTTCTTCAAACAATTTTATGAACATATTCAAATGTACAGCAAAGCAAACATGAATTTTATAGTGAATAGTCTTATACTAACACCTATATTTTACCATTAACATTTTGTTATACTTGATTTATCACAAATTTATCCTTCTATCTAACCTCTATCTATAAGTGCATCTCAATTTTAGATGTATTTCAAATTAAATTGCAGACATCAAGACATTTCCACTTAAATGTTTCAGCAGGCATATTGTTAACTAGGAATCATTATTTCCACAGAGTTTTTAAAATTTAGAGTCAAAATTCATACACATTTAAATATATGAGTACTAAGAACACTTTCAGTAAGGTTTGACAAATGTATGCAATGAAACTGTATAACACAATTCTCTATCAAGGTATAGAACATTATCACCACCACAGAATACTCCCTCTAGCCCTTTCTGTCAATCTCTGATCCATATCCCAGAAGGAATTGTATTGTTTTTCATCATTCATTGGTTTCAACTTTTCTAGAAGTTTTTATAAATGGAATAATACACACTGCATTATTTTGGGTAAGGCACATTTCACAACAAAAGCTTGCTTGTTTTTTTAGATCTACCCATTTTCCATGTTTCAGTAGTTAAATATTTTATTGTTTACTATTTCTCTGTCTGAAAATAATAGAGTACAATTATGAAACTTCTAATATATGCACACATGAAATTTCACTATTTCCACTTTGGAGCTATTTTGAATAAAGCTGCTATGTACACTCTTAAACTAGTCTATATGTATAGGAATATAATTGCTCAGACATGGGGTAGTGGTACAGTGTTTTCTTATTTTTAAAGATCCATATACCACAAAATACAACCATTTATTATATAAAACTCAGTGTTTTTTACTGTATGCATTGTTATGTGCAACTACACCACAGTCACTTTTAGAAACTTTCCATCACTACATAAACCCCACAAACTTTAAATATCTCCTCATCCACCCATGTTTCTAGCCTTACACTAACATTAAACTATTTTTTCTCTATATTTGCCTATTCTGGACATTTTATTTAAATTGATTAATAGAATATTTAGTCTTTTGTTACTGGCTTCTTTCACTTAATATATTTTCAAGATTTATCCATGTTGTAGCATCGGAACTCCATTCCCATTTATGGCAAAAATATGCCCCCAATTTCCTGGTAATGTTTATTCTAGATTCTCAATCTATGAGTTTGATTATTCTAATTGTTTCAAATTAATGAGATTATATGATATTTGTTCTTTTGTATCTTGCTTATTTCACTCAACATGATATCTTCAAGGTTCATCCATCTAGTCACATGAAAAAAAACTTCATTCCTTTTTATGGCTGAACAATATTCCATTGTATGTATATACCAAATTTTATTTATCCATTCATTGGTTGATGGAACTTGGTTTGCTTCCATCTTTAGGCAGTTGTGAAAAATGTTGCTATGAACATCAATGTGTAAATATCTGTGCAACTCCCTGCTTTCACTTCTTTTGAGTATATACCTAGCAGTGGGATTGCTGGGTCTTATTGTAGTTCTATAATTAGCTTTCTGAGGAAATGCCAAAATGTCTGCCACAGAAGTTGCACCATTTTACATTGCCACCAAAAATAAATGGCTATTCCTATTTCTTCACATCTTTTCCAACACTTGAAATTTTCTGTTTTTTTTTTCAATAGCAGCTATTCTAATGCATGTGAAATGGTATGTCATTGTGGTTTTAATTTGCATTTTCCTGATGGCTAATGATACTGAGCACATTTTCATGTGCTTTATGGCTATTTGTGTATCTTATTTGGAGATATGTCTATTCGAATCTTTAGCTCATTTTTAAATTAGTTTTTTTTTTGTCTTTTCTTGATAAGTGGAAGGGCTTCTTTATATACTCTGGATATTAAACATTTATTGGACATATGGTTTCCAATTATTTTCTCCCATTGAATAGGTTATCCTTTTACTTTCATGATAAAATCCTTTGAATTTTAAAAGTTTTAAATTTTTATGAAGACCAATTTATCTAATTTTTATTTTGTTGCTTGTGCTTTGGGTGTAAAGGCTAAGAAACCATTGCCCAGCACAAGGTCCAGAAGATGCTTCCTTATATTTTCTTCTAGGAGTCTAATTGTTGTAACTCTTATATTTATGTCTTTGACCCATTTTAGTGGATTTCTGTATAAGTGGTGACTGGTGAAGTAGCGGTCCTCCTTTTGTTTGCAAATAGAGATTCAGTTTTCACAGCATTATTCATTGAAGAACCTCTTCTATCAAAATTGAGTGGACTTTGCCACCTTGTCAAAAATCAGTTGGCCATAAATGAGATGGTTGATTTTGAGCTCTCAGTTCAATTCCTTAGTATATATACACACATATCTTTGTGCTTGTACCCTGATGTATTGATTACTGTGACTTTGTAATAAGTTTTAAGTCTGAGTCCTAGAACTTTATTCCTCATTTTAAAGATGGCTTTAGCTATTTGGGACCACTTACATTCCATATAAATTTGATAATTGGCATTTCCATTTCTGCAGAGGAGGTTGTGAATTTAGATAGGAATTGTATTGAATCTATAAATTGCTTTGTGTAATATTGCCTACCAGTGATAAATCCCACTTGACCATGGTGCATAGTTCTTTTCTTAAATTCAATTTTATTGAGGTGCATTCACATACCATACAATCATCCCTTGTGTGCAATGTATTGTTCACAGTACCATTATATAGTTGTGAATTCAACACCACAATCAATTTTTGAATATTTTCATTATCACACAGAAAAAAAAGAATAAGAATAAAAGCTTAAGTAAATTAACACCCAAAATATCCCATACCCACATCCTTCCCTATTATTCATTTACTTTTCATCCTCATTTTCTCTATTCATCTTTCCATACACTGTATAAAGGAAGTGGGAGCCACAAAGTTTTCACAATCACATGGTCAGCATAAGCTACATAGTTATGCAGTTGTCTTCAAGAATCAAGGCTATTGGTTGCAGTTCAACTGTTTCAGGTATTTCCTTATAGTTATTCCAATACACTAAAAATTAAAATGAGATATCGTAATAATGCATAAGAATAACCTCCAGAATGAACTCTTGATTCTATTTGAGATCTCTCAGACAATGAAACTTTATTTTGTTCCATTTCTCTTCCTCTGTTTGGTCCAAGAAAGCTTTCTCAATCCCATGGTGCCAAGGCCAAGTTCATCCCTGAGAGCCATTTCCCATGTTGCCAGGGAGGCCTAAACCACTGGGAGTCATGCCCCATGTAGAGGGGAGGGCAGTAAGGTTACCTGCAGGGTTGACATAGAGAGACAGGCCACATCTGAACAACAAAAGGGGTTCTCTGGGGTTGACACTTAGGCACAAATATAAGTAGGCTTAGCCTCTTCTTTGCAGTAACAAGCTTCATAAGGGCAAGCCCAAAGATTGAGGGCTTGGCCTTCTAAATTGGTAGCTGCCAATGCTTGTGAGAATATCATTAACTCCCCAGGTAGGGAACCGTAGCATTTCCACATTTTCCCACAGTACCTCAAACAACAAAAGAAAAAATAAAATTAAAATGAAATAAAATAAAAAGTCAGAAAGCGACACTAATGAAAAGAATCCCATATTCCTCCCCTGTGGGAGAGGGGCACCAGCTGCGCAGTTAAGTGAGCTTTGCTTCCAGTTCTATACTGTGATCTCAGCCTTTCCACCCATTCCAGGCTGCTGTATGATGCATGTCCAGTCATGGATGTTCCCCAAGAGTTGTTCTAGAATATTTACTAGCTGTTCCTGGCTATTTACTAGTTGCTCTAGAGGACTAACTAAATTCCACAGATCTCTTTGCCACCATATTGCCCTGCCTCTTCCTTCCCTCATTTTTGAACAATTTTGCTGGCAGTTTTTCTCTTTCAGTATCTTAAATATGTCATACCACTTCCTTCTCATCTCCCTGGTTTCTACTGTGAAATCTGCACGTAGTCTTAGTGAGTGTCCATTGTATGTGATGGACTGCCTTTCTCTTGCTGTTTTCAGAAGTCTCTCTTTGATTTGACATTTTATAATCTGATTATTAGCTGCATTGGCTTTTGTTTATTCAGATCTATTCCCTTTGGGATATGCTGTGCTTCTTGGATATGTAATTTTATGTCTTTCATTAGAGATGGGAAATTTTCAGTGATTTTTTCCTCCATCATTGTTTCTGCCCCTTTCTCCTTCTCTTCTACTTTGGGGAAAATCATGACATGGATATTTATGTGCTACATGCTATCATTCAATTCTCTGAATTGCTACTCATATTTTTCCATTCTTTTCCCTATCTGTTCTTTTCATGTAGGATTTCAGATGTCCTTTCCTCCTATTCATGAATCTCATTTTTGCCTCTTCAAATCTGCTGTTGTATGTCTCCATTGTGTTTTTTTGTCTCTTATATTGTGCCTTTCATTCACATAAATTCTGCCATTTTTTTCAAGCTTTTGAGTTCTTCCTTATGTTTGCCCAATGTCTTCTTTATATCATCCATCTCTTTTGCAATATCTTTCCTCAAGTCATTGATTTGATTTTTGAATTCGTTAAGGAGATTTGTTTGATTAATAATAAGTTGTTCCGGAGAGGGGCAAGATGGCGGCATAGAGAGGAGTGGAAGCTAAGCAGTCCCCCTGGAACAACTACAAAAAACCAGAAACAACTAGTAAATAATCCAGAATAACTGCGGGGGGACAAATGAGACCATCCACTCATCATACACCAACCTGAACTGGGAGGAATGCCGTAGAACACAGCATAAAATCTGTAAGTAAAACTTTCAGAACCAGGTCGGGAGACCCCCTCCCCCATAGCCCAAGCTGCGGAGCCACGTGGTGCCACAGAGAAGCTCTCTCCCAGCAAGCGAATACAGCTCAGCTGAGCTCCAACTGGGGTTTTAAGTAGCGAGTGTGAACTGCTCACTACAGGTACGCAGCCCCAAAAAACAGACAGAGGCTTTGGGTGACGACTGAACTGGGAGAGCCGGAGGGTCGCCTTGGACTGGGTCTGAAGGGGACTATCTGTTTCTTTCTTGGCTCAGTGGAGAAAGCCCCAGTCATTTTAAGTTTCCAGGGCTGTGACTCCGGGAAGGGCGGAGACAGCACAAGCAGAGAGCGAGACCATTGAAATGCTAATGACCTCCACCTGGGGGGTCCCTCTTCTCTAGGAGGAAAGGGGTGGGGCCCTTTCCATTCAGAACCAGACCCCAGAGCCTGGGGGAACATGGCCATACCTCCTCACACCAGTCAAGAATTATAGGCTAACAGGCGCCACCTGCTGGGCAGAAAAGCACAGTGACCCAAGGCATCAAAGGGTGGAGCAATTTTCTAAGACACACCCGCAGGGAAACCAGATACTGAATATTTCTTCTCTCTGGGACCTGAGCCTGTTCTGGTCTGGGAAAACCTGATTTGGATAACCAAGGAAACCATGCCTAGACAACAGAAAATTACAACCTACACTAAGAAAAACAAAGTTATGGCCCAGTCAAAGGAACAAACTTACACTTCAACTGAGATACAGGAATTTAAACAACTAATGCTAAATCAATTCAAAAAGTTTAGAGAAGATATTGCAAAAGAGATAGAGGCTGTAAAGGAAGCACTGGACATGTATACAGCAGAAATAAAAAGTTCAAAAAACCTACTAGTAGAAACTATGGAAATGAAAGGCACAACACAAGAGATGAAAGAAACAATGGAAGCATACAATAGCAGATCTCAAGAGGCAGAAGAAAACACTCAGGAACTGGAGAACAAAACACCTGAAAGCCTACACGCAAAGGAGCAGATGGAGAAAAGAATGAAAAAATATGAGCAACATCTCTGGGAACTCAAGGATGAAACAAAGTACAGTAATGTACATATCATTGGTGTCCCAGAAAGAGAAGAGAAGGGAAAGGGGGCAGAAGCAATAATAGAGGAAATAATTAATGAAAATTTCCCATGTCTTATGAAAGACATAAAATTACAGATCCAAGAAGCGCAGCATACTCCAAACAGAAGAGATATGAATAGACCTATGCCAAGACACTTAATAATCAGATTATCAAATGTCAAAGACAAAGAGAGAATCCTGAAAGCAGCAAGAGAAAAGCAATCCATTACATACAAAGGAAGCTTAATAAGACTATGTGCGGATCTCTCAGCAGAAACCATGGAGGCAAGAAGGAAGTGGTGTGATATATTTAAGATACTGAAAGAGAAAAACCACCAACCAAGAATCCTGTATCCAGCAAAGCTGTCCTTCAAATATGAGGGAGAGCTCAAAATATTTTCTGACAAACAGACAATGAGAGACTTTGTGAACAAGACACCTGCCCTACAGGAAATACTAAAGGGAGCACTACACGGTGATAGAAGACAGGAGTGTGTGGTTTGGAACACAATTTTTGGAGATGGTAGCACAACAATGTAAGTACACTGAACAAAGGTAACTATGAACATGGTTGAGAGAGAAAGATTGGGAGCATGTGAGACACCACAAGAAAGGAGGAAAGATAACGACTGGGACTGTGTAACTTGGTGAAATCTAGAGTATTCAACAATTGTGAGAAAATGTACAAATATGTTGTTTTATGAGGGAGAACAAGCAAATGTCAACCTTGCAAGGTGTTAAAAATGGGGAGGCATTGGGGGAGGGATGCAATCAGCATAAACTAGAGACTGTAACTAATAGAATCATTGTATTATGCTTCCTTTAATGTAACAAAGGTGATATACCAAGGTGAATGCAGGTAAGAGGGGGGGATAGGAGAGGCATGTTAGACACTTGACATTGATGGTATTGTCTGATTCTTTATTCTACTTTGATTTAAGGTTATTTTTCCTTTTGCTGCTTCCTAGCTGTCATTTTCTTTTTTTCCTCTTTCTTTTGCCTCTCTACCTTCTTTGACTCTCCCTCCTGCCTTGTGGAAGTAATGTAGATGCTCTTATATAGATAGTGGTGAAGGTGGTGAACACATAAATGTATGACCATGCAGAAAACCATCGAGTATTTACTTGGGATGGAATGTATGGTGAGTGAACAAAACCATATTAAAAAAAATGGGTCGATGACAAAACCTTGAGGGCAATATACTGAGTGAAATAAGCCAGACACATTAGGACAATTATTGCAGGGTCTCACTGATAGGAACTAATTACAATATGTAAACTCATAGACATGAAATATAAGGTACCAGGATATAGGACGAGGCTTAAGAATGGGGAGTGGTTGCTTAGTATGAGCAGAATGTTCAATTAGGATGAACTTAAGTGTTTGGAAATGAACAGGGGTGTTGGTAGCAAGACGTGAAAATAACTAACAGCGCCGAATGGTGTGTGAATGAAGTGGAAAGGGGAAGCTCAGAGTCATATATGTCACCAGAAGGAAAGTTGGAGGTCAAAAGATGGAAATGTATAAAACTGAATCCTATGGTGGGCAATGTCCATGATCAACTGTACAAATACTAGAAATCCCTTCATGAACCAGAACAAATGTATGACGATACAATTAGAAGTTAATAATAGAGGGGCATATAGGAAAGAACTATATACCTATTACAAACTATATACTACAGTTAGTAGTATTTCAACATTTTTTCATAAACAGTAACAAATGTACTATATCAATACTAGGAGTCAAAAATTGAGGGGGGTTGGTTAGGGATAGGGGAGGATTAGAGTTTCCTTTCCTTTTTTTCTTTTTTCATCTTTCACTTTATTTCTTGTCTGGAGTAATGAAAAGTTTCTAAAAATTGAACAAAAATTAAGTGTGATGGATGCACAGCTGTATGAGGGTACCCAGGGGCAAGTGATTGTACACTTTGGATCTTTGGATAATTGTATGGTATCTGAACAATCTCAATAAAAATGAATAATAATAATAATAATAATAAGTTGTTCCAATTTGTGTATTTCATTTGAAGTGCAAGTTTGTTCCTTTGTCATGTCTTCATTGTTCCTAGTGTGATTAGCAATTTTTAGTTTCCTAGGAATCTGATTTCCTTGATTTTCCAAATGAAATTTCCAAGACCAGATGAGCCCAGGTCTCAGGAGAATGCTGTATTCAGTATAAGGTTTCCATGAGGGTGAGAAAGTTGTCAGACTTTCCTGTGAGGCCACTAGACTCTGTGCTTTTCTTATCCTTGCCAGCAAGTGACCCTTGTCAGCTCTCAACTCCCCACTGGTGTAAAGATGTGTGTTCCCTTTAATTCTCAGTGGACACTGGCCTTGCCAAGGGTGTCAAAAGCCAACCTTCAGTTGTTTCTGTTTTATTTTTTATGCCCCCCAATGTCCTGGGGTCTTAATTCTCTGAGGGAGCATAGCCTCTTCAGCTGGGCCCCAACCTCATTTTCTTAGGCAAGATACGCCCTTTAGGGAATTATCTTCTGTACTTGAATTCCTCCTTTGTTTCTCTGACTCTGTTAACTCCACCCTTGCCTGGGTCAGTTCTGACAATTGAAAATGCCTGAGGCTTTATCTAATGAGCTATGTAGAATTAGAGAAAAACAAAGGAAAAAGAGAGAAAGTGACTTTTTAGAGCCCCCAGAGCCCCCCCCCCCAGTTTCACTGGTTGACTGGTGTTGGTACCTGGTTCTCTGTGCCCATTTCCTTGGGACACAGCCATTTTCAAGTATTATGAGCTCTGCCATCTCCAAAAGCTTCTGTTTTTATTCATTTATGTATTTTCCCCATCATTCCTGCCTCCTCTCTGCCAGGAGGAAACTCAGGTTCCTTTCCTGCTTGCTCTGGGTTCATCTGTGCTTGTAGCTTCTTTCAGTAGTCCAAATTTTAAATTAAAACCATAATTGGAGCCTGGTTGAGTTACTTTCCCTTGGTCCAGGTAACCTGCATCATTTTTCCACAGGGAAGTGTTTCAGCTTAGCCTGCTATGCTGTTGGGGAAAGGGTGTCAGCTCAGCAGTTTGGGAGCTTTACTTTCCATTCTATATTTTGATCTCAGCCATTTCACCCATCCCGTGCTGCTGTACAATGTATGTCTAGCCATGAATATCCCTCAACAGCTATTTCAGGCTATTTATATGTTGTTCTTGGCTATTTAGTAATTACTTTAGAGGACTAACTAAATTCCAAACCTTTCTATGTTGCCGTCTTGCCCCAAAAGTATGCATAGTTCTTTCAATATGTTGTTGGATTAGGTTTACTATATTGTTGAGGATATTTTCACCTATATTCATAACAAATATGGGTTTGTAGCTTTCCTTTCTTGTAGTATCTTTATCTGGTTTTGGTATGAGGATGATGTTCACATCATAGAATGAACTAGGGAGTGTTCCCTCCTCTTCCATTTTGTGGAAGATTTTGAGCAGAATTGGAGTTAAGTCCTCTTGGAATGTTTGCTAGAATTTCCCTTTGAAGCCATGTGATAATGATCTTTTCTTTGTTGGGAGATTTTTGATTATTGATTCAATCTCTTTACTAGTCATCAGTTTGTTGATATCTTTTATTTCTTCTTTAGTTAATGTTGGCAGTTTGTGTGTTTGTAAGAATTTTTCCATTTCACCTAGGCTATCTAATGTATTGGCCTACAATTTTGCATTGTGTCCTCTTACCGTCCTGTTTATTTCAGAGTGGTTGATAATAATTTTAGTTGTTTGTATCTTCTCTCTTTTTTTCTTTGTCTAGCTAAAGGTTGGTCAATTTTATAGATCTTTTCAAGCAAACCACTTTTGGTTTGTTGATTATCTCTATTTTGTTGTTTATTTGGTTTGTATTCTATTTATCTTTGCTCTAATCTTTGTTATTTTCTTCCTACTGTCCCTTTGGGTTTAGGTTTTCTCCTCTTTTTCTAGTCCTTCCACTTTTGAGGTTATGTCTCTGGTTTGAAGTCTTTATGCTTTTTCCATGTAAGCATTTAGAGCTATACAATTCCCTGTCAGGACTACCTTCTCTGTATCCCATAAGTTTTGGTATTTTGTATTTTCATTTTCATTCATTTCAAGATATTGAATAATCTCATTTCTGATTTCCTCTTTGACCAATTTGTTTTTTAAGATTATTTCATTTAATTTCCACCTATTTGTGAATTTTCCATTTCTCCCTATGATATAGATTTCTAGATTAATTTCATGGCTGTCAGAAAATATTCATTATGTTTACAGTATTTTTTAGTTTATTGAGAAATGTTTCGTGGTGTATCATATGGTCAATTCTGGAGAATGATCCCATATATACTCAGGAAAAATGTGTTTACTGTTGTTGGGTGAAGTGTTTTACATATGTTCTTTTGACTCCAGTTGGTTTAGTGTATCATTCAAGTCCTGCACTTCCTTATCAATCTTCTGACTACATGTTTCATCTATTAGTGAGACTGGTGTGTTAAAGTCTCCTACTAATTAATGCAGAAACCTCAATTTGTCCCTTGAAATCTGTCAGTATTTGCTTCATATATTTTGGGGAACTGCTGTTAAGTGCACATATATTTTACATTGTTACATTTTCCTGTACAATTGTCCCCTTTATCAGTATATGATGGCCATCTTTGTCCCTCATAACTGTTCTTGAATTAAAGTCTATTTTATTTGATATTAGTATAACTAACACATCTCTTTCTTGTTTACTATTTACATGGTATATTTTTCTCATTCTTTCACTTTCAACCTAATCATATTTTTGAATTTAAGGTAAGTGTCTTCAAACAGCATATAGTTGGGTCATGCTTTTTTATTCATTCTGCCAATATCTGTCTTTTACCAAAAATTTTAATCCATTTCAATTTAGAGTCACTATGGATAATGCAGGAATGCCTTCTATCATATTGCTATTTAGACTTTGTATGTCTTATATTTTTTGGTCCCTCAACTCATTCATTAATGCCTACACATATTTATTTGCCCTTTCTCTGTCATATCATATTGAGTTCTACTCTGTTCTCTCTAGAAATATTTTTTATCTATTTTCCTAGGGGTTACTATGGGATAAAATTTTCACATCCTAAATATGTAGCAATAATATTTGGTTTGGTAGCATCTTAACCTCAATAGCATGCATCATATATTTTCCTATACCTTTGGTCCCCTAACCCTTTTTGTATTTGTTACCACTTATGTCTTTGTACAATGTATATCCAAAGCCATACATACATCATTAATATTTTCCATTCAATTTTACTGAGAAATATTCACATGCCATACAATCATCCAAAGTGTACAATTGTTCATAGCACCATCATATATTTGTGCTTTCATCGCCCCAATCTATTTTTGAACGGTTTCTTTATACCAGAAAAAGTGAAAACAAGAATGAAATTTAAAAGTAAAAAATAATACCCAAATCATCTCCCCTACCACCCTATTTTTCATTTAGTCTTCTCTCCCCATTTTTCTACTCATTAATCCATACATTGGATAAAGGGAGTGTGCTTCACAAGGCTTTCACAATCACACTGTCAACCTTGCAAGCTACATTGCTACTCATCAAGAGTCAAGGCTACTGGGTTGCAGTTTGATAGTTTCAGGTATTTACTTCTAGCTATTCCAATGTACTAAAACCCAAAAATTGTTATCTATATAGTGCATAAGAATGCCCACCAGAGTGACCACTAAAATCCATTTGGAAACTCTCAGCCACCAAAATGTTATTTCATTTCCTTCCACATCAAGAAGATGTTCTCAATCTCACAATGCCAGGTCCAGATTCCTCCCTGGGAGTCATATCCCATGATTCCAGGGAGATTTACACCCCTGGGAGTCAGGTCCCACATAGGTGGGTGGGCAGTGAGTTCACATGCTGAGTTGGCTTAGCTAGAGAGAGAGGGCCACAGCTGAGCAACAAAGAGGTATTCAGGGGGAGATGTGTAGGCACAATTATAAGCAGGTTTAGCTCATCCTTTGCAGTAAGGAGCTTCATAGGGGTAAGTCCCGTGATAGAGGGCTTGGCACATAAAACAGCCAGTCTTCAATGTTTGTGAGAAAATCAGCAACAATCCAGGTGAGGAAACCCAACACCTCTACATTTTTCCCTAGCTCCCCAGGGGGGTCCCTGCATTTTTACTGAGATATATTCACATACCATGCAGTCATACAAAGTGAACATTCAATTGTTCACAGTGCCACTATATAGTTGCACATTCACCACCAAAATTAGTTTTTGAACATTTTCATTACCACATACACAAAATTAATAATAATAAAAATTAAAGTAAAAAAGAACAATTAAAGTAAAAAAGGACACTCTGTGCCTTTTTTTTTTGCCACCATTTTTAAACTCATCCATCCATCCACTGAACAAAGGAGAGTGTGGTCCATACGGCTTTCCCAATCACATTGTCACCCCTCATAAGTTACATTTTCATACAATTGTCTTCAAGATTCATGGGTTCTGGGCTGTAGTTTGATAGTTTCAGGTATTTACTGCTAGCTATTCCAAATCATTAGAACCTAAAAAGGGTTGTCTATGTTGTCCTTAAGAGTGCCCACCAGAGTGAACTCTCAGCTCCTTTTGGAATCTCTCTGCCACTGAAGCTTATTTCATTTCCTTTCACATCCCCCTTTTGGTCAAGAAGATGTTCTCCATCCCACAATGCTGGGTCTAGATTCCTCCCCAGGGGTCATATTCCAAGTTGCCAGGGAGATTTACTCCACTGGGTGTCAGATCCTACATGGTGGGGGAAGGCAGTGATTTCACCTGCCAAGTTGGCTTAGCTAGGGAGAGAGGGCCACATCTGAGCAACAAAGAGGCATTTAGGAGGAGGCTCTTAGGCTCAATTATAGGCAGGCCTAGCCTCTCCTTTATAGCCACAGACTTGCCAAGGGCAAGTCTCGTGGTAGAGGCCTCAGCCCATCAAACCAACAGTCCCCTATGTCTGTGAGCACATCAGCAACCATTGAAGTGGGGAAGCCCAAAACCCCTGCATTCTCCACCAGCTCCTCAAGGTGGCTCTGCAAATTTTTTCATTTTTTAAAAAATTGACTTTTTTTAAATTAACTATATCAAAAAAATTAAAAAAAAAACTACAGTAAAAAAACATTTCAAACAAATCATAACAAGGGAGTAAGAAAAAGACAACTAACCTAAAATAACTACTTTAGTCCCAACATGTTCCTACTCTAAACCAAGAAAATAACCTAATATAGCAACATTTCTGTGAACTCATTCCTACCATACCCACCAGAAATTAACAAACCATAGTCATTCCTGGGCATTCCCAGAAACTTAAATTTACCCACGATGGCTTATCTGTTCTTACTGGGTTATCATTCCCCCTTTCTTAATTGATCTCTATCACTAGCTCCCCTACATTCTACATTATAAACCATTTATTTTACATTTTTCAATGTTCACATTGGTGGTAGTATGTCATATTTCTCTTTTTGTGCCTGGCTTATTTCACTCAGCATTATGTCTTCAAGGTTCATCCATGTTATTAAATGTTTCACATCATTCCTTCTTACTGCAGTGTAGTATTCCATCATGTCTATATACCACCATTTTATTTATCCACTCATCTGTTGAAGGACATTTGGGTTGTTTCCATCTCTTGGCAATTGTGAATAATGCTGTTATGAACATTGGCATGCAGATATCTGTTCATGTCACTGCTTTCAGATATTCTGGGTCTATACCAAGAAGTGCAATTGCTGGGTTGAAGGGTAACTCTACATCTAGTTTTCTAGGAACTGCCAGACTGACTTCCAGAGTGGCTGAACAATTATACAGTCCCACAAACAATGAATAAGAGTTCCAATTTCTCCACATCCTCTCCAGCATTTGTAGTTTCCTGTTTGTTTATTGGCAGCCATCCTAATTGGTGTGAGATGGAATCTCATTGTGGTCATAATTTGCATCTCTCTAATAGCTAGTGAAGCTGAACATTTTTTTTCATGTTTTTCCTGGCCATTTGTGTTTCCTCTTGAGACAACTGTCTTTTCATTTCTCTTGCCCATTTTATAATTGGGCTCTCTATACTACTGTCATTGAGATGTAGGATATCTACACATATTCAATATATCAGTCTTTTGTCAGATACATGATTTCTGAAATTTTTTTCCCATTGAGTTGGCTGCCTCTTCACCTTTTTGACAAATACCTTTGAGGTACAGAAACTTCTAAGCTTGAGGATTTCCCATTTATCTATTTTTTTCTTTTGTTGCTTGTGCTTTGGGTGTAAGGTCTAGGAAGTGGCCACCTAATACAAGGTCTTGAAGATGTTTCCCTATGTTATCTTCTAAGAGTTTTATGATACTCTTTTATATTGAGATCTTTGAACTACTTTGAGTTAATTTTTGTGTAGGTTGTGAAGTAGGGGTCCTCTTTCATTCTTTTGGATATGGTATTCAACTCTCCAAGCCATATTTGTTGAAAAGACTATGTCCCAGTTCAGTGGCTTTCAGGTCCATATCAAAGATCAGTTGGCCATAGTTATGGGGGTCTATCTCTGAATTCTCAATTTGATTCCATTGATCAATATGTCTGTCTTTGTGCCAGTGCCATACTGTTTTGATTACAGTAGCTTTATAATAAGCTTCAAAGTCAGGGGATATCCTCCCACTTCAATTTTCTTTTTTAGAGTGTTTTAGCAATTCAAGGCACCTTCCTTTTCCAAATAAATTTGATAACTAGACTTTCCATTCTGCGATGTAGGTTGTTGGAATTTTGATTTGCATTACATTGAATCTGTAGATGAGTTTGGATAGAATTGACATCTTAATGACCCTTAGTCTTCCTATCCATGAACATGGATTATTTTTCCATCTTTTAAGGTACTCTTCTATTTCTTTTAGTAGAATTATGTAGTTTTCTTTGTATAGGTCTTTTACATCTTTGGTTAAGTTTATTCCTAGGTACTTGATTTTTTAGTTGCTATTGAAAATGGTATCTTTTCTTTCAGTGTCTCTTCACTTTGTTAATTGCTAGCATATAGAAATATTACTGATTTATGTGCATTAAGTATCCCACTACTTTGCTAAATTTGTTTATTAGCTCTAGTAGCTGTATCATCAATTTCTCAGGGGTTTCCAGAAATAAGATCATATTATCTGCAAATAATGACAGTTTTACTTCTTCCTTTCCAATTTCCATTATCCAGTTTGTGGGCATACAGTTGTTGATATTATCCCCTTATGATTTTTTTAAATTTCTTTGGGATCCACAGTAATGTCTCCTTTCTCATTCATTATTTTGTTTATATGGGTCTTCTCTCTTTTTCACTTTGTCAGTCTAGTGAGGGGCTTGTCAATCTTGTTGATCTTCTCAAAGAACCAATTTTTGATGTGATTTATTCTCTCATTTTTTTTTGTTCTCTATGTCATTTATTTCTGCTTTAATCTTTATTATTTCTTTTTTTCTACTTGGTTGAGGATGTTTTGCCATTCATTTTCTAGCTTCTTCAGTTCCTCCATTAGTTCTTTGATTTTAGCTCTTTCTTCATCTTTAATGTATGCATTTAGTGCTATAAATTTACCCCTCAGTACCAATTTTGCTGCATCCCATAGGTTTTCATATGCTGTGCTCTCATTTCCATTCATCTCTATATATTTAGCAATTTCTCTTGCTATTCTTCTTTAACTCACTGATTGTTCAGGAGAGTGCTGTTTAACCTCCATGTATTTGGGAATTTTCTAAGTCTCTGATGGTTATTGACTTGTAATTCTGTTCCATTGTGGTCAGAGAATCTGCTTTGAATGATTTCATTTTTTTTTAATTTATTGAGGCTTGTTTTATGTCGTAGCATATGGTCTATTCTGGAGAAAGTTCCATGATCACTAGAGAAGAATGTGTATCATGGTGATTTGGCAAGTAATGTTCTATATGTGTCTCTTAAATCCAATTCATTTATCAGATTGTTTAAGTTATCAGTTTCCTTATTGGTCTTCTGTCTGGTTGATCTATCTATATGAGAGAGTTATGTGTTGAAGTCTCCCACAATTATTGTGAAAACATCCATTGCTTCCTTTAATTTTGCCAGTGTTTGTCTCATGTATTTTGTGGCACCATGATTGGGTGCATAAACATTTATTATTGATATTTCTTCTTGTTGAATTGTCCCTTTTATTAGTATGTTGTGGCATTCTTTGACCCTCATAACATCTTTGCATTTAAACTCTATTTTACCTGAGATTAATATTGCTACTCCTGCTTTCTTTTGGCTGTAGCTTGCATGAAATATTTTTCCATCCTTTCACTTTAAATTTCTTTGTGTCCCTGTGTCTACGATGAGTCTCTTGCATATAACATATTGATGGTTCATATGTTTTGATCCATTCTGCCAATCTATATCATTTAATTGGGGAGTTTACTCCATTTACATTCAATGCTATTACTGTGAAGGCATTCCTTGAATCAGCCATCCTGTCCTTTGGTTTATGTTTGTCAGTTATGGTTTTTCCCTCTCCCTCTTATTGTTCTTTAATGGACCAATATTGAATCTCTTTAGTACTGAACTTTTCTCTATGTCTCTCCCTCCTTTCTTTGTTTCTCTGTTGTTAGGACTCCCTTTGGTATCTGAAGTAGGGTAGGTCTTTTATTAGCAAAATCTCTCAGCATTTGTCTGTGAAAAATTGAAGCTCTCCCTTAAATTTGAAGGAGAGCTTTCCTGGATAAAGTATTCTTGGTTGGAAATTTTTCTCTCTCAGAATTTTAAATATGTCATGCCACTGCCTTCTCGCCTCCATGGTGGCTGCTGAGTAGTCACTACTTAGACTTATGCTGTTTCCTTTGTACATAGTGAATTGCTTTTCTCTTGCTCCTTTCAGAACTTGCTCCTTCTCTTCAGTATTTGACAATCTGATCAGAATATGGTTTGGAGTGTGTTTATTTGGGTTTATTGTATTTGGAGTTCCCTGGGCATTTATGATTTGTGTATTTATGGTGTTTAGAATATTTGGGAAGTTTTCCCCAACAATTTATTTCAATACTCTTGCTAGACATTTATTCTTATCTTCCCCTTCTGGAACACCAATGAGTCTTATATTTGGACATTTTTTATTATCTATCATATCCCTGAAGTCCATTATGTTTTTTTTTTTTTAATTTTTCCCTATTCTTTCTTTTGTTCTTTCATTTTCTGTTGTCATTCTCGAGGTCACTGATTCACTGTTCAGGTTCCTCTAGTCTTGTACTGTGAGTATGCAGAATCTTTTTTAATTTGGTCAGCTGTTTCTTTTATTTCCATAAGATCATCTATTTTTTATTTACTTTTGTAATTTCTTCTTTATGCTCTTCTAGAGTCTACTTCATGTCCTTTATATCCTGTGCCATTCTCTTGTTGTTTGTCTTTAGTCCTTTGATTAATTGTTCAAAGTACTGTGTCTCCTCTGACCTTTTGATTTGGGTGTTTGGGTTTGGGTTATCCATATCATCTGTTTTTTTATTTTTTTCATGTGCTTTAAAATTTTCTGTTGTTTTTTGCATCATGGCATTTGCTTAACTTGATAGGGTTCTTTTAGGATACGTAGAGTGATTAAAACACTTATCTCTACTTTGTCAGCTCTACAGCTTCATGTAGCTTTCTCTAACTAACCAGCAGGTGGCATCTGCTAACTACCTATTCCCCTCAAGCCAGTTCTCCCCAATTTTGTCTTTGTGGTGAGTGGGGGCCTGAGGCTTGTGGGATCCAATTTGTGCACAGAGTTTGCATGTGCAGTTGGTGCTGCCTGCCCTGAATATTGGGTGTGTATCTGAATAGTTAGTGGGGGGAGGGTGGCTTTACTAATCAAATCTCCCAGGTGTTCCTGGAGATTTAAAGCTGCTGCAATAGTCTAATCCTTCAGCTCAGTATCACCACAGTTTGTCTCTGCTGCTGACCCACAAGTTCTTGGTACTGGCATGTGGCCCCTGGGACTTGTGAGTGGGTCCCTCTTCCAAGCTGTACCCTCCTATGTCCTCTAATGAGGAACATCTGTGCTATTTCAGAGGTGAGCACCATCCCCCAAGGGAAGTTCTGAGCCAGAGGGCCATGTAGGTGCATTCTGAGTCTGCTGAAGGGATGGCTGAATGGGGCATGTTAATTTCCCCCTTTTCACACAGCTCCACCTTCCCAGCTTCAGGGCAGCTAGCTGTGGATGTGTGAAAGGCTGTTTTTCATGCACAATATTGTGGTGTATGCACACATTGTTGGAAACTTCCCACCACAATAGGTTGTTTGGGCCAGCTCTGGGCTATGGTGCTGGCACAGGGCAGAAGCATTCCCAGCCCACTGGGAAAATGGCTGCAAGGGGATGTCCCCCTTTTGGGAAGTTGTGGTGTTTAGCAAATTTTCTCAGCCACTAGACTTGTTGCTTCGTCTCTCAGAGCTATCTTAGCTCTGCCCTTGCCTGGGCCCAAATTGCAAATTTTTGAGGCTTTCTGTAAAGGGATTACTGAAGTAATTGTTTAAGAAAAAGAGAATAAGTTAAAAAAAGAAAATAAAAACAAAAAAGGGCCCTCCTTGCAGATCTAATGGACTATTGAAATGCTGAGAGACAAGATTAGGGCCATTAAGGAACAATCAAGAAATTAGGGAAACCAGCTCTTCAGACAAGGGGCTTCACCCTCTGGATTTGCATATGAGCCTGAGTCTGTTTGAGCCCTGCCCTTCTCATGTTCACCAGAACTCCAAAAAGTCTCTGTTTTAATTTTTGGGTTTTTTTTTTTTTTTGGCTGTTTTTGCTAGCCCTATCTCCTCTCCACCAGGCTGACTGCTCCCAGATTCTCAGGTGTCTGGTCTCTGTCTATCTATGTTTGGAGTTTTCAATCAGAGCCAAAACTACAGTTCTCCCTCCTCATTCCCAGCACTGATGCCCCCTCCTACCATGGGACTGAGCCTGGCATGAAGGGGCATGGGTCCCCTGGCAAAAAAACTTACAGATTTCACTGATCTCAGCTGTTCCACACATCCATGTGTGTTGTATGAAGTATGCCCTAAATTAAATTGCCCTGCTGTATCTCATCAATGCAGTTCCTGGCTTTCTACCTATTGCCCTGGAGGAGTAACTAAAACCTCCACCTCACCACTCCATCTTGCCTTACTCTTTACTCTTCATATATATTTTTATTCTCTGTCCAAATTACTTTTGATCTGTCACTATTTCACACTAACTTTTGAAAACCTACCAGGTCTCACTTCCTATTAAAAGCTCCATGTAATTATAGTATTTGAATAAACTGTGTGGGTTAAATAGTTTAGGAAATATAGATGCTGCACCAACTAAGTATCTCTTCCCTTGGTCTCACATGGAATTTGAAGTTTTAAAATGCAGTCAGTATGGTCCTTTACCTTTGGCCCAAAGTGCCCTGGTCCTAACCACTTCTGTTTCATTCATATCTTTAGTTGAAGTCTGGATTCTTTTTCAACTTTTTAAACAGTTGCTATATGTGCTAACACTGACATTCATATCTGCCAAGTTCTAGCTCTGAGTTCCCACATTCCAGGGATCGATCGGTTTATACACAAAGGGATCAGCATCTTGGAATCTGGAGACAGCCATTACAATTCATGAATAGCTGTGAATGCTGTAAGAGCTTACAATCTAGGGATCATTACAATAAGCCTTCCCCTGATAAGCTGTACTCTAAGCTTCAATTCTGTGGTTACACATTGTAGTTAGTTCATATTGGTGAGGCATTATAGCATTTGCCTTTGTTTCCAGTGTAGTTTACTCAAAATGCTGTCTACAGGTTCCATTCACCTCATTTTGTGTCTCATAGTTTCATTCCTTCTTGTAGTTGCTCAATAATCCATTGTATGAACACACAACAGTTTACCATTCTTTTCTTCAGTCGATGTACCCTTAGGCCACCTCCACCCATTGCAAATCATGCATAAGATCTCCATAAACACCAGTGTGCAAACATCCATTCATGTCCCTGCTCTAAGATCCTCAAATTTTATGCTCCCTAATGAGGTTGCAGGATATTATGGCACCCACATACTAAGCTTCATGTGGAACCACTCTGCTGTCCTCCAGAAAGGCTATACCATTCTGCTTCCTAACCAACAGTAAATACTTACATCCTTCTTTTCATGTTTTCTCCAGCAGTTTTATTCCTGTTTATATTTTGCCATATAATTTTTAGACCTATATTCACATACCATATAATTATCCACAGTGTACAATCAGTTGTTCATGGCATCATCATACAGTTGTGAATTTATCACCACAGTCAGCAGTTGAACATATTGATTAGTATTAAAAAAGGTTTTTTTTAACAAATAATATGAAAGATAATAAAAAGAAAAATAAAATATCACACAATACAATATAATAGTAGGGTCAGACAACAACACCACTACCAAGAATCACATATACTTCCCTTATATCCCCCTCTCATACACATTTAGATTTGGTATACTGCTTTTGTTGCATTTAATGGAAGCATATTACAATGTTACTGTTGACCATAGGCTCCAGTTTGTTTTGATCATATTTTTTCCACAATACCATCCCCTTTCCAACATGCTGCATTGTTGACATTCATTTGTTCTCCCACATGCAAGAACAGGTTTATCTTTGTACATTTAATCACAATCATTGACCACTCCAGTTTTTGCTGATTTAAACAGTCCCAGTCTACATCTTCTGTCTTTACCTCAGATATCATTCATGCTCCTAGCCTACCTCCTTAAGCTTTCTTCTTAGACATGTTTTTTCACTGTACTTACAATATTGTGTTACCATCACATGGTATTATGCTATTTCTGGATCTATAGAATCAATCCTGCTGTACATTCTGTAGTCCTTCAGCATCAAATGTCCAATCTCTACCCACTATCTATCTCCTGGTAGCCCGTGTCATCAGCTTTTAAATCTTAAAGTTGTTTCATTAATGTTAGTTCATATTAGTGAGACCATACAGTCTTTGTTCTTTTGTTTCTGTCTAACTTCACTCAGCATAATGTCCTCAAGGTTCATCCATATTATTATATATTCTGTGTTTTTGTTCTGTCTTACAGCTACATAATAGTCCATCATGTGTATATACCTCAGTTTGTTTATCCACTCATCCATTGATGGACATTTGGGCTGTTTCCATCTCTTGTTATTGTGAATAATGCCTTGATGGGTGTCAGTTTACAAAGATCTGTTCGTGTCTTAATTATATATGCATATATATGTAGTAATGGAATAGCTGGGTCATATGGTACATCTATACTTAGCTTCCTGAGGAACTGCCACACTGTCTTCCAGAGTGGTTGCACCATTCTACATTCCCACCAGCAGGGAATAAGTGTAACTTTCTCCACATCATCTGCAGCACTTTACTTTTCTGTTTTTTAGATAATGGCCATTCTGGTAGGTGTGAGATGATATCTCATTGTGGTATTGATTTGCATTTCCCTAATAGCAAGTGAAGCTGAGCATTTTTTCATGTTTTTGAGATATTTGGATTTCCTCTTCAGAAAAGTGCCTGTCCATATCTTTTGCCCATTTATTAATTGGGTTGTCTTTCTTTTGTTGACTTATAGGATTGTTTTATGTATTAGGGATATTAAACCCTTATCTGATATGTGGTTTCCAAATACTGTCTCCCATTTTGTAGGCTCCCTTTACACCTTTCATATAAGTTCCTTTGATGTACAAAAGAGTTTAATTTAGAGGAGATCCCATTTGTTTATTTGTTCTTTGGTTGCTTGTGCTTTGGGTGTAAGGTCTAGTAAAGCACCTCCTATCTCAAGATCTTTAAGGAATTGCCCTAAATTTTCTTCTAAGAATCTTCTGGATTCATTTTAGAGTTAATTTTTGTATAAGGTGTGAGATAGGGGTCCTCTTTCTTTCTTTTGGAAATGGATATCCCATTCTCCAAACACCATTTATAGAAGAGACTGTTCTGTCCCAGTTGCTTTGGCTTGATGGCCTTATCAAAGATCAATTGTCCATAGATACAAGAGTCTGTTTCTGAACACTCCATTCAATTCCATTGGTTGGTATATCTGTCCTTATGTCAGTACCATGATGTTTTGAATACTATAGCTTTGTAATACACTTCATGGTCAGGTAGCATGACGCCTCCCTCTTTGTTCCTCTTTCTCAAGATACTTTTTGCTATTCAGTGCAACTTGCCCTTCCAAATAAATTTGGTTACTAGTTTTTCTGTTTCAGCAAGTAAGTTTTTGGGATTTTAATTGCTATTGAATTGAATCTATAAATCAGTTTAGGTAGAATTGACATCTTAATTATATTTAGTCTTCCAACTCATGAACATGGTATGTGCTTCCATTTTTTTGGTCCTGTTTGATTTCTTTAACAGGTTCTTATTGTTTTCTTTGTATAGGTCTTTTGTAGACTTCATTAAGTTTATTCCTAAATACTTGATTCCTTTGGCTGCTATTGCACATGGAATTTTTTTATAGTTAACATTAATATTATATTCTTTCCTCAATTGTAACAAAGGTACTACACCAATTCAAAAGTTCCAACAATATGGAGTATATAAGAAAGGTGTCCTTATTTAAATTCAATTTTATTGAAATATATTCACATATGTTACAATCATCCAAAGTGCACAATCAATTGTTCACAGTACCATTATATAGTTGTGCATTCATCACCCCAATCTATTTTTTGAACATTTTCCTTATACCAGAAATAGAAAAATAAGAATAAAACATAAAAGTAAAAAAGAACACCCAAATCATCCCACCCTCCCTCCATATATTCCCTTCAGTTTTTTGGCCCAATTTTTCTACCCATTCATCTATACACTGTATAAAGGGAGTGTGATTCACTAGGCTTTCTCAATCACACTTTCACTCCTTGTAAGCTACATTGTTATACAATCATCTTCAAGAGTCAAGGTTATTGGGTTGCAGTTTGATAGTTTCAGGTATTTACTTCTAGCTTTTCCAATGCATTGAAATCTAAAAATGGTTATCTATATAGTGCATAAGAATGCCCACCAGAGTGACCTCTCAGCTCCATTTGAAATCTTTCAGCCCCCAAAACTTCTTTTTTTTTTTGTTTCATTTTGCATCCCCCTTTTGGTCAAGAAGATGTTCTCAATCCCATGATGTTGGGTTCAGATTCATCCCTGGGACTCATAACCCATGTGGCCAGGGAGATTTACAGCTTTGGAAGTCAGATCCCAGGTGGGGGGGTGGGCAGTGAGTTCACCTGCTGAATTGGCTTAGCTAGATAGAGATAACCACATCTGAGCAACAAAGAGGTACACAGGAGAGATTCTTAAGCACAGCTATAAGGAGGTTTAGCCTTTCCTTTGCAGTTACAAGCTTCATAAGGCAAGTCCCATTATAGAGGTTTCAGCACATCAAACTGCCAGTCCTCAATGCTTGTGAAAATATCAGCAACAGTCCAGGTGAGGAAGGCAAACACCTCTGCATTTTCCCCCAGCTCCTCAGGGTCCCTGCATATATATTTTTATTCTCTGTCCAAATTATTTTGGGACATGTTGCTATTTTACACTAACCTAAGCAAACCTACCAGGTCTCACTTCCTATTAAAATTTCCATGTAATTAAGGTATTTGAACAAATTGTACAAGCTAAATTGTTTAGGAAATACAGATCTTGCACCAACTAAACATCTCTTCCTTGGTCTCACATGGAATTTGAAGTTTTAAAATTCTGTCAATATTGTCCTTTACTCTTTGGCCCTATTTGCCCGAGTCCTAACCTTATTTGCTTCATTCATATTTCTAGTTGAAGCCTGGGCTCTTTTTCAGCTTTTTTAACATTTGCTATATGTTCTAATACTGACATTCATATCTGCTGAGATCTAGCTCTGAGTTTCAGTTGTCACACAGATACCCAAAGTTCCAGGGATCAATCAGGTTATACAAAACCTGTCAGCATCACGGAATCTGGAGATAGCCATTACAATTCATGAGTAAATATGAGTGCTTTAAGAACTTAAAATCTAGGGACCTTACCATAAGCATTCCCCTGATAAGCTGTGCTGTAATGTTCAATTCTGAGTTTACACATTGTAGTTAGTCCACATTGGTAAGGCATTATAGTGTTTGGCATTGTTTCTGGCATACTTCGCTCAAAATGCTGTTTACAGGTTCCATTCACCTCATTGCATATCTCACATCTTCACTTCTTCTCACAGTTGCTCAGTATTCCATTGTGTGCACGCACAACAGTTCCCCATTCTGTTCCTCAGTTGATGTACCCTTAGGTTACCCTCACCCATTGCAAATCATTCAAACTCTCTCCATAAACAGCAATGTGCAAATATTCATTTATGTCACTGCTCTCAAATCCTCCAAGTAAATTCCCCCTAATGAGCTTTCAGGACCTTATGGCACCCACATACTTAGCTTTGTGTAGAACTACCCCAGAGTCCTCCAGAAAGGCTATATCATTCTGCCTCCTAACTAACAGTAAATATGAACATGCCTCTCTCCATGTTTTCTCCAGCACATTTATCCCCAGATTTTCTACATATAGAATCATGTCATCTGCAAAATGTGAAAATTTGACTTCTTCCTGTCCAATTTGGATTCCTTTTATTTCTTTTTCTTGCCTAATTGCTCTAGCTAGAACTTCCAAGACAATGTTTAATAACAGTGGTGATAGTGGGCATACCTGTCTTGTTACTGATCTTAAAGGGAAAGCTTTTATTTCTCTCACCCATTGAGTACAATGTTAGCTGTGCATTTTTCATATATTGCCTTTATTATTTTCAGAAAATTCCCTTCTTTTCCTATCTTTGGAGTGCTTTCATCAAGAGAGGATTTTGAATTTTATCAAATGCCTTTTCTGCATTAATCAAGATGATCATGTGGTTCTTCTGCTTTGATTTATTGATGTATATTACATGAATTGATTTTCTTGTGTTGAAACAGCCTTGCACACCTGGAATAAATCCAACCTGGTTGTGGTGTATAGTTATTATTTTCATGTGCTGCTGGATTCAATATGTGAATATTTTGTTGAGGATTTTTGCATCTATATTCATTAAAGAGATTTGTCTATAATTTGCTTTTTTGGTATTTGTCAGATTTGCCTTCATAGAATGAGTTGGGTAGCTGTCCCTCCTCTTCAATTTCTTTGAAGAGTTTGAGCAGGATTGGTGCTAATTCTTTCTTGAATGTTTGGTAGAATTCACATGTGAAGCCATCTAGTCCTGGACTTTTCTTTTCTGGGAGATTTTTGATGACTGACTCAATCTCTTTACTTGCAATTTGTTTGTTGAGGTCTTCTGCTTCTTCTTGAGTCTATTTTGGTTGTTTATGCTTTTCTAGGAAGTTGTCCATTTCATCTAAGTTGTCTAGTTTATTAGCATATAGTTGCTTATGGTATCTTCTCATTATCTCCTTTATTTCTGCAGGGTCAGTAGTTATGTTTCCTCCCCTGTTTCTGATTGCATTTATCTGCATCCACTGTCTCTTGTTTTTAGATTAGTTAGGGGTACATCAGTTTTGTTGATTTTTTCAAAGAACCAAGTTCTAGTTTCATTGATCCTCTCTATAGTTTTCCTGTTCTCAATTTCATTTATTTCTGCTCTAATCTTTTTTATTACTTTCCTTCTCTTTGCTTTGGGATCAGTTTGCTGCTCTTTCTCTAGTTCCTCCATGTGAACAGTTAATTCCTCAATTTTTTTCTCTCTTTTCTCTTTTAATATACATGCTTAGGGCAATAAATTTTCCCTCACAGCACTGCCTTTGCTGCATCCCATAAGTTTTGATATGTTGTGTTTTCATTGTCATCTTCCTCAAGGTTTTTTCTAGTTTCCCTTGTAATTTCTTCCTTTACCCACTGGTTTTCTAAGAGTGTGTTGTTTAGCCTCCATATATTTGTGAATTTTGCAATCTTCTGCCTGTTATTTATTTCCAATTTCATTCCACCATGATTCAAGAATGTGTTTTTATAATATCAGTATTTTTAAATGTGTTGAGACTACCTTTGTGACCCAAAATGTGGTCTATCCTAGAGAATGTTCCATGAACACTTGGGAAAATGTGTATCCTGCTGTTGTGGGGTGTAGTGTTCTATAAATATCTGTCAAGTCTAGTTCATTTATTGTACAACCCAAAATTTCCATTTTCTTATTGATCCTCTGTCTAAATGTTCTATCCATTGATGAAATTGGTATATTGAAATCTCCAACTATTATTGTAGAGATATCTACTTCTCCTTTCAGTGTTCCCAGTGTTTCCTCATGAATTTGGGGGCACTCTGCCTTGGTACATAAATATTTATGATCATTTTGTTTTCTGGATGAATTGATCATTTTATTAATATATAGTGTCCTTCTTTGTCTCTTTTAAACATTTTACTTTTAAAGTCTAATTTGTCTGATATTAATGTAGCTTCTCCTACTTATTTCCGTTGCTGTTTGAGTGAAATACTTTTTCCCAACCTTTCACTTTCAGCCTATTTTTGTCCTTGTGTCTAAAGTGAGTTTCTTGTAGACAGCATATAGATAGGTCCTGTTATTTAATCCATTCTTCCACTCCATGTCTTTTTATTGGGGAGTTTAATCCATTAATATTTAGTGTTATTACTGTAAGGGCAGTACTTTCTTCTATCATTTTTTTCTTTTGGATTTTATATGTCATGTCTTTTTTTTCCTCTCTCTCCTTTTACCCTTCCTGATAAGGTTCATTTCTGCACTCTTCTCCAAACCTCTCTCTTCTGTCTTTTCCTATCAGCCTGTAGTACTCCCTTTAGTATTTCTTGAAGCACAGGTCTTTTATTCACCAACTCTCTCAGTGTCTGTTTTTCTAAAAATATTTTAATCTTTCCCTTATTTTTGAAGGACAGTTTTGCTGGGTATAGAATTCTTGGTTGGTAGTACTTCTCTTTCAGTATCTTACTGTCTTATCTCCTCCATGGTTTCTGCAGAGAAATCTGTACATGGTATTATCGAGCTTCCCTTGTGTGTGATGGGTTACTTTTCTCTTGCTGCTTTCAGTATTCTCTCTTTGTCTTTGACATTGGACAATCTGATCAGTAAGTGTATTGGAATAGGTTTATTGGAATCTGTTCTGTTTGTGTATTCTGTATTTCTTGAATCAGGAAATTTCTGTTTTTCATAAGAGTTGGGAAATTTTTGGTGAATATTTCTTCTATTACTCTTTCTGCCCCTTTTCACTTCTCTTCTCCCTCTGGGACACCCATAATTTGTATATTTGTGTGCTTCATGTTTTCACTTAGCTTCCTAAGACCCTGCTCATATTTTTCCATTCTTTTCACCATCTGTTCTTTTGTGTGTGTGAATTCAAATATCTGGTCTTCCAATTCACTTATCCTTTCTTCTTCCTGTTCAAATCTACTCTTGTATCACTCCATTATCTTTTTCATCTCCTCCATTATGCCCTTCATTCCCATAAGTTCTACCATTTGTTTTTTCAAGTTTATGAATTCTTTATTGACATCCTGTGTCTTCCTTATATCTTTCATCTCTTGTGTTATATCTTCCCTCAGTTCATTGACTTGATTTTTGAATTGATTTCTGATAATTGTACATCTTTAATTAATTCTTCCTTCAGTTCATTGGATTGATTTAGTATTAGTTGCCTCAACTCCTGTATCTTGGTTGAACCATTAGTTTGTTCTTTGGCTCGTCCATATTTTCATGTTTCCTAGTATGGCTCATTATCTTAAGTTTTCCAGACATCTGACTCTCTGGATTAGTTTATTCTGGAGCTCATTTTCACTCTTTCACCTAGGGTTTTCTTGTTGGTTGGCTTTGTTTTCTAACCTTTTGTATTCAGTTCAGCTTATTCTAGACCTCTAACTTTGGTTCTATTTAGTAGGTTGGAGTTTTTCACCTCTTTTGTGTTTCTTGTCCTGATTTTATGCAGACTTTTTAGGTGAGCATCTCCTCAGAAACAGTCATTGTTAGACAGGTTTTCCCAGTACAAAGGGGCCCAGATCTCATCATGAGGTTATGTAGTTTCCTTGAGAATGAGACCCTCCTGTGAGGCCTTTATATTCTGTGCTTTTCCTATCCTGTGGAGCAGGTGGCACTTGCCAGCTTGCAGCTCCCTCACCTGTGTAAGGAGGTATGGAGTCTTTAGTTCTCCCAGTGACCCTTACCCTGTCAGGGGTGTTGCTGACTGAAGATGGTTTCTGAATTCTGGCCCTTGGGGTCTGAGTTCCCTGAAGGAGGTCTGCCACTTGAGTTGGACCACACCCTCCTTTTCTTAGGGAAGTCATGCCCTTTAGGGAATTGTCTCCCAAACTAGACTTATTGCTATGTCTCTCAGAGCTATCTTAGCTCTGCTCTTGCCTGAGCCCAAATTGCCAGTCTTTGAGGCTTTCTGTATTAGACTACTTAGAAAAGTTATTAAAAAAGAGAAAAAGACAAAAAAAAAAAGAAAGGCCTAGTATAGACTATTTAAAGAAAATCATTTTAATTCTGTTCCTGCAGAAAAAGACAAGGAGTTGGACAGCAACTGAGAAGCAAATAAGAAACCAGAAAATCTGGCTTTTTGGAGAAGGATCCTGGCCCCCTCTGTTTGCATATGTGCCTGATTCTGCTTGAACCCAGCCCTTCTCCATATTGCATCCACCCCAAACTCCAAAATCTCTGTTTTTGTTTTTGTTTATTTTTATTTTTGCTGTTTTTGCTAGCCCTATCTCCTTTCTGCTAGGCTGACTGCTCCCAGATTCTCCAGTGTCTGGTCTTAGTTTATCTATGACTGGAATTTTTGTTCATCAGTCTGAGTTTGTTAATCAGTTCTGCAACTGGGGCCAGGTTGCACCTCCCTCCTGGTTCCCAGCGCTGAAGGCCCCTCCTCTCTTGCACAACCAGCCACGAAACAGTCCATTGTGTCTGGCAGGGAGGGGTGTGAGACCCCTGGCCATGAGAAATTACAACTTTTGGTGATCTCAGCTGCTCCACATGCTTGAGACTATAGTATGATGAGTGGCCAAATTCAGATTTCCCTGAGGTGTCTGATCCACACAGTTCCTGTCTATCTACCAGCTTCCCCATAGTAGTAACTAAAACTCACTCCTCACCACTCCACCCTCTTGCCCCCATATCATTACTTTTTATGTATTTACATTTTACCACCTGTAGGAAGTAAGGAGTTGAATTATATATCAATCTATGCATTACAATCACACATAATTTATAAGTACACAAATGATTGCCTTTACTTGAGGCTTTTAATTCATTTTGTCACTTTGAAACACTCTCCTTTTAGTCTGAAGAATTCACTTGAATGTTTCTTGTAGTTTTGGTCTATTGGTGACAATCTCTGTGCCAGTTCAGATATATTATGTCCCCCATTAAAAGCCATGTTCTTTGATGCTGTCTTGTGGAGAAAGATACATTAGTGTTGATTAGTTTGGAACTTCTGGATTCGGTTGTTTCCATGGAGCTCTGACCCACCTAAATGTAGGTGATATCTCTGATTAAATAATTTCCATGGAAGTGTGGCCCTGCCCATTCAGCCTGGGCCTTGATTAGTTAACTGGAGCCATATAAACTCTCAGACAGAAGAAGCTCATTGCTGCAGCTAAGACAGAAGTTTTGAAGATGGTCATTGGAAGTAGACTTTCACTAGTCCAGAGTTTTCCTGGGAGAAACTCAGGGAACACCCCCAGATGCCTAGAGAGAACCATACTGGGAGAAAGCAATTTTGAAACCAGATCTCTAGAGCAGATGCAAGTCATGTGCCTTCCAGCTAACAGAAGTTTTCCAGGTGCCATCAGCCAGCATTTGGTGAAGGTATCCTATTGTTGATGCCTTAGCTTGGACACTTTATGGCCTTAAGATTAACCAAATAAATTCCCTTTATAAAAGCCAACCCATTTCTGGTGTTTTGCAAAATGTCAGCATTAGCAAACTGGAACAATCTCCCTCAAATTTTGCTTTTCTGGGAATGACTTAATCTCCCTAATTTTTGAAAGAAAGTCTCGCCAGACATAGATTCTTGGCTGTCTGTTGTTTTCTTTCAACACTTTTAGTATTTCAACTCAGTGACATCTTGGATCCATTGTTTCTTATGACAAAAAACACTCAATATAATTGGCACTCTCGTGTATGTAGCACTTTGCTTTGCTTTTGCAACTTTCAGAATTCTCTCCTTGTCATATGCATTTGATAATGTGATCAATATATGATGGGGTGTATTTTTCTTTACACTTATCATTTTTTTGTTTGTTTTCTGGGTTTCTTAGATGTGCATATTAACATCTTGCTAAGATTGGGAAATTCTCTGCATTATTTCTTTGAATATTTCTTTTGCCCTTTTCTCTCTTCTCCCTCTGGGAGTCCCATCATGTGCATATTGGTATGCTTGATGTGTACCAGAGGTGTCTGTGGCTTTTTATAATTTGTTTTTCTTTATGGTCCTCAGTCTGACTAATTTCAAGTTTCTTATCTTCAAATTCACTGATTCTTTCTTTTGCCAACTCCAATCTTCTTTGGAAACACACCTGGTCATTTTTCATCTCAGTTATTGTGGTCTTCAACTCCAATAGTTTTGTTTGGTTCATTTTCAGATTTTCTACTTTATTAAGATTCTCAATATGGCTTATTCATTGATTTCCTGATATCCTGTAGTTCTTTCTCTGTATTTTCTTTCATCTCCTTGAGCATGTTTAAGATCATTTTTAAAGGCCTTGTTCAATATATCTGCATTCTGGTCTTAATTGGTGTTTTCTGGATTTTTATTCTCTTACTATGAAATGGCCCTCATTTACTGGTTCTTTGCCTTTTACTCTTTTGTTGCAGGCTGTACATTTTAATAATTTAAAATTTAAACTCTGGGATTTATTCCCTGAGATATCTGTTTTTTGATTTTGTAACAACCCAGTGATAAGACAGGGATTTTCTTGAGCTTGTGCTCTCTTATCAGGAAAGTCTGCCCAAGATGAATGCATTGTGCAGGATTTTCCCTGTCTTTTGGCCTTTGTCTTGTCCCCAGCATTTGCTTGTTAGTATTTTCAGATTTCCCCAGTTTAAAGAAGTTTGGTTGAGTCTTATGTTTCCCTGGAGACAGACCTCCCCCTCTCAGGTATTTGCAGCCAACAAGCATTTACCCCAAACTTTCCACTTCTCTAGTTTCTTACACTTCTTTCTTGACTCAAGCTGCTTTTTCCTGGAGGGAAAATTCTGGGAAAAGGGGCATTCCAGAGAGGACTATCTCACATGTATTAGGAGGGCATATGGGTTGAGAGATGGTCATGCCACTGAAGGGAATGTAGTCTAATAGGTGCTTGAACAACCCACAGTGTATGTCCCAGTATATGAGGAAGCACAAGAGGCTCCCAAGACAGTAAGGCCTGGATGTTACAGGCAAGTCTGTAGGTACACTCTAAATCTAGTGCTGGGGAACCTGAAAATTGTGATTAGAGCTACCTGACTGCTGCTGCTATAGCAATGTTGGCAGGAATTGGAAAACAGTAAAAAAAATGGAGAAGTCTTTTCAATTTCTCTCCATTATATCCTTTGGCACTCAATACTATCTCAAAGTAACTCTATGATACCTTTATTAGTCAAGGTTCTTTAGGAAAACTGAACCAATAGGAGATATCTATGAACATTATGAGATTTTAAAAGAATTATCTCAGGTAACTGTGGGAATGGGAAAATCCGAATTCTGCATGTTGGGTACTCTGCTGAATGTTTTGATGAATTCCCCAGGAGAAGCTGGCTGGTTGGAGTGAGTTAGAAATTCTCTCTCTGGCTGCTGAAATCATAACTTCTCCTTTTAAAGCTTTCAACTGATTGCATAAGACTTCTCTCATCGTCAAAGGCAATCTCCTCAGTTGATTGTGGATGCCATCAGCCATGCATGCCATCAAGTTACTGATTACATAAGTCCATGAACTATCCTCACAGTAACAATCAGGCCAGTGCTTGCTTGATGAAACAACTGGATGTGATAACCTGGCCAAGTTGACATGTGAATTTAACCATCAAAGTATCCAATAATATCTATAAATGAAACTAACATATTTTATACATTCCTGGAGAAATCACAAAGTATTAATGAAGTGTCTAAAAGAAGGCCTTTAAACCATAGATAGATAGATGGTGTTCTTAGAAAACAAGGCAATATTTTAAAGAGATCTAATATTCCTTCATTGACCTTTTATTTCACTGAAATTAAAAAAAAATCCCAAATGAAATACCTGTCCAATGAGGCACTCAAAATCTAAAAATCATAAGAAAACTTATGACCAAAAATAGCCAATACAATACCCAAACTCATCTACAGATTCAATGCAATCCCTATCAAAATTCCAACAACCTACTTCGCAGACTTGGAAAGGCTAGATATCAAATTTATCTGGAAGGGGAAGAAGCCTTGAATTGCTAAAATCATTCCAAAAAACAAAAATGAATTGGGAGGACTTACACTCCCTGATTTTGTAGATTATAAAGCCACAGTAGTCAAAACAGCATGGTAGTGACATAAAGATAGATATACTGATCAATGGAATCAAATTGAGAATTTAGAGATAAACCCCCAGATCTACAGTTGACTGATCTTTGATAAGGCCTCCAAAACCACTGAACTGGGAGACAACAGTCTTTTCAATAAACAGTGCTTGGGGAGCTGGATATCCATATCCAAAAGAATGAAAGAGGATTCCTACCTAACACCCTACAGAAAAATTAACTCAAAATGGATTAAAGACCTCAACATAAGAGACAGTACCATAAAACTCCTAGAAGATAATATAGGGAAACATCTTCAGGACCTTGTATTAGGAGGTCACTTCCCAGACCTACACCCAAAGCACAAGCAATAGAAGAAAAAAATAGATAAATGGGAACTCCTCAAACTTAAAAGCTTCTGTACCTCAAAGGAATTTGTCAAAAAGGTGAAGAGGCAGCCAACTCAATGGGAAAAATATTTGGAAACCATGTATCTGACAAAAGACTATTACCTTGTATATATAAAGAAATCCTACAAGTAAATGACAGTAGTACAGAGAGCCCAATTAAAAATGGGCAAAAATATGAAAACAAAGTTCTCTGAAGAGGAAATACAAATGTCAAAAAAACACATGAAAAAATGTTCAGCTTCACTAGCTATTAGGGAGATGCAAATTAAGACCACAATGAGATGCCATCTCACACCAATTAGAATAGCTGCCATTAAACAAACAGGTAACTACAAATGCTGGAGAGGATGTGGAGAAACTGTAACTATTTTCATTGTTGGTGGGACTGTATAACATTACAGCCACTCTGGAAGGCAGTCTGGTGGTTCCTTAGAAAACTAGATATAGACTTATCCTTCGATCCAGCAATTGCCTTTCTTGGTATATACCCAGAATATCTGAAAGCAGTGACACAAACAGATTCTGCATGCAATGTACATAGCAGCAATATTCACAATTGCAAAGAGATGGAAACAACCCAAATGTCCTTCAACAGATGAGTGGATAAATAAAATGTAGTATATTCACCTGATGGGATACTACATGGCTGCAAGAAGGAATGATGTCATGAAACATATGAGAACATGGATGAACCTTGAAGACATAATGCTGAGCAAAATAAGCCAGGCACAAAAAGGAGAAATATGATATGCTACCAGTAATGTGAACACTGAAAATGTAAAATAACTGGTTTATATTGTAGAATGTAGGGGACCTAGCGATAGATAGCAATTAGTGAAGGGGGATGATATTCTAATAAGAAGAGATAAGTTATTGTGGGTAAATTTAACATTCTGGGAATGTTCAGGAATGACTATGGTTTGTTAATTTCTGGTTGTATGGTAGGAACAAGATCACAGAAATGTAGTTATCTTAGGTTACTTGTTTTTCTTATTCTTTCCCTGGTTTACAGCTGGTATATTTTCTTGGGGTAGGGTAGAATAGGAAGTACTTCTAGGATATTTGTTATTCTAGGATATTTGTTTTTTCTTATTTCTTTGTTTTGGTTTTGAAATTCTTGGATATCTTTTATTCTAGGATACTCATTTTTTTATACCTTTGTTTTGATTTTGTTAGAAATGGTTTTTATTGTCTGTTTTTATTTAATTTTTTGAGAAAGTTTGCCGAGGTCCAGCCTCAGCAAACATGACAGGGTCCTAAAGTGGGGGTCGGCGTCGGCGCAGCAAGGAAGGAGACAGACACGCAAAGTGTCTGGGACGAAGCTCAGGGCTCCGACAATTTTTATGAAAAAGTGATTTTCTTTTATAGTTCAAAGTTACATAAGCTCTGCACCTGGATCACGCGGGTGAGAGCTGGCAAGCACAGCATATAAATCACAAAACCATTGTTACTCAATTCCAGGGGACATTGGGGTCCGAACAGGGTGGGGGGACCGAGCAGTGTGTGTTTTCATCCCTATGTTAAGACAACTCTATTCCGGTGCAGACCTTCCAAGTTCCTCATAATATTCTTCCTTGTTCTCAGTAATGATCTCTGTTTTGGCTATTTTAATTATTTAGAAGGGCTTGTTTTTGTACCTAAAGTAAATTAGCTGTGGGCTCATACGAGGAACTACTCTCGTACCATAAGCCCGTGGGGTGGGTGCCCAAAGAATTTCTTGTATGCTCTGGCTGCCCGAGGCCAGCCATTAGGCACTAGTGGAGCGTGTTGACCCTGATTCAGTTCTAACCTCGGCAAACAACGGGGCCTGTCAAGGAACTGGGTGATGAATTACGTGGTTTACATTGCTTCTGCTTTGGCCTTCTAATCGCTTTCTCAGTGAAATATTTTTGGATGTCAAAGGGGGAACTTGTGTAAAGGAGGATGTCTGGAAAGGGGCAAGGGGGCTTCAGGCGGCTAAACGGGGTGGCTGCTTTCTCATAGGTGGAGGAGGGGATTCATCGAAAGGTAAAATCATCGGAAGGTGCCCAACACTTTGTCATATCTTTGATTATTATCCAGAGTATATCCCAAATAATAACGTTAGCAAAGAAAAAGAGAAAGCAGAAGCACAAAGATTAAAAGAATCAGCATTGCAATAGTCCATCGGTGGTAGGCTTTGCCAGGATCCATCGAGGGGCCACGCCCACTGCCGTGCAGCACATCCACAGTAATGTTTTCTGTTGAAACTGAGGCCTTGCCATCAGGTTTAGGATGTGGCGATTTGGCTCCGGACAAAAGTTAATTTAAAAAAGAAAGTATGAAAAAAAATATGCAGAGCCCCTTGAGGAGCTGGGGGAAAATGCAGAGGTGTTGGGCTTCCTCACCTGGATGGTTGGTGATGTTCTTACAAATATTGAGGACTGGTGGGTTGATGTGCCAATCCCTTTATCATGGGACTTGGTTTTAACAAGGCTGTTACTGCAAAAGAGAAGCTATGCTTGCTTATCATTATGCATAAGAGTCTCACTCTGAATCCCTCTTTGTTGCTCAGATGTGGCCCTCTCTCTCTAACTAACCCACCCTGGCAGGTGATCTCACTGCCCTTCCCCCCTATGTGGGACCTAAGTACCAAGGGTGTAAATCTCCCTGGCAATGCAGGGTGTGACTCCCAGGGATGAATCTGAACCCAGCATCATGGGATTGAGAACATCTTCTTGACCAAAAGGTGGACATAAAATGAAATGAAATAAAGCTTCAGTGACTGAGAGAATTCAAATGGAGTTGAGAGGTCACTCTGGTGGACATTCTTATGCACTATATAGATAACGCTTTTAGGTTTTAATGTATTGTAATAGCTAGAAGTAAATACCTGAAACTATCAAACCCCAGCCCAGAGGTCTTGATTCTTGAAGACAATTGTATGACAATGTAGCTTACAAGAGGTGACAGGGTGATTTTGAAAACCATGTGGATAGCACTCCTTTTATCCAGTGTATGGATGGATGACTAGAAAAATGGGGCCAAAAAACTAAAGGAAAAATAGGGCTGGATGGGGTGATGATTTGGGGGTTCTTTTCTCACTGTTTTTTATTCTTATTTTCACTTTTTATGGTACAAGGAAAATGTTAAAAAAGTAGATTGGGGTGATCAATAAACAACTATATGATGGTAATGTGATCAGTTGATTGTATGGTGTGTGAATAAACCTTATTAAATGAACAATGGGGGGAGGAGGGGAATGGATGTTTTTGATGTTCTTTTTAATTTTAATTTTTATTTTATTCTTTGGAGTAATGAAAATGTTCAAAGTTTGATTGTGGAGATGAAAGCACAACTATATGATGATACTGTGAACAAATGATTGTACACTTTGAATGGTTGTGTGTTATGTGATTATATCTTAACAAAATTGCATTAAAAAGAAAAAATGTGTTTCCACAGTTTATTATATATGTCATATTATAATGTCATGATAATTAAGACTGTTGGCATGGAATAAATATGAATACAGAATACATAGAACAACTGAACAGAAAACTCAGAAACACCTATACTCATACATGGAAAATTGTTATAAGATAGAGATGATCTTTCAAATTAAGGGTTTCTGTAACAATGAGAAAAATGGGGCTTATAAACATAAACAAATATAATTAAGTGAGTTCCACACACCATGCCTCAAAATAAATTCCTAAATGGTTAAAATCCTAGATTTGAAGGTCTTGCAACCAGAGTGGCATGGATTCAAGGTTGCAGTAGCAGGCTAAGAGTCATGGCCATGTCTTCAATTTGCTTTGACAATGGTGGTAAATGAGCAATCCCAAGTTCCAGTCCATCATCTTGAATTTCTTCTGAGATCACAAGAAGAAAAGTCATTTAGTGTTGCAGATGATACTTCTACTGATTTTTCAGATCACCCTGTTATCAATTAAATAAAAATAAAACAAATTATATCATAAGGCTATGCAAGTGATTAGGTTCACAGACCATGCAATAAATTTAAAAATTGGAAGATTGATTAAAATAGAGGAATTTATAGCCAATGTAAATTATGATTTGAAAGAAACAACAAATATTGACTATAGCGAACCCAGGCAGAACATATATTTGCATCACTTACATATGTGACCAATGATGGTTGAATCAATTTTTACAGGAAAACATGTTATAAGATAGATTTCTTATTCTGTGGTAAAGATATAATTACTGTCAAACTGAGCAGTTATAAAGTGATAATAACATCAAGAAATTAGGTTCTTGTAACTCTAAAGCAACTAGAGACAGCGAATAGCTTTCAAGAGTTTGTGAAAATTCCCAGTCAAATTGGAAATGAATGATGATGTTTATGTCTCTAAATGCAGAGGGATAAAATGATTTAAAAGATGCAAATACAAAAGGCATACACTAAATAGCTGGGGAAGTTCTAGAAAATATATGCCTCTCACAGGTTCAAAAACATTTCAGGTATCCTAATGGTGAATCAACCCATAAAAACAAAGAAGGGTGTCTTTGACCAAATGCATAGTCTTGAAACATAAATTCTATTGTATCTGACAGAAGAAAGTATTTCTCCTATGAGTGGTTTTTTTTTTTTTTTTTTACTTTTTATTTTGAAATAAATTCATTCTTACAGAACAGTTGCAAAAATAATACAAACCCCATACACAGAAATCCAGCCTACCCCAAATCCCCTCCACCGATACCCAGATCTACCATCTTTAGTGTTTTGTCACTTTATCATTTCTTTATTTCCCTCCCTCACTCCCTCCCTCCCTATCTATCATCCAGCAGCTATTGCTCTGTCTTCTGAACATATGAGAGCAAGTTGCACACATCCTTGAACAAATAATATAACTCACATATACATTTCCTATGAACAAGAATATTCATTTATGTAATCCCATTAAGTGTAGTTAAGAGATTCAAGAAATTTAACACTGATATAAAGCTTACATTCTATATTTCATTTTTTTCCTTATGTCCCAATTGTGTCCTTTTGAGCCTTTTCTCCTCTATTCTTAGATCTTATCCAGGATCATCTATGGCATTTAATTGTCATTATCTATTTAGACTGTCTTTTTTTTCAATTGTGGAAATGTGTATACAGCATAAATTTCCCATTTCAATCCCTCCCAAGCATTCCGTTTAGTGAGATTAATCACAATCACAATGTTACAATGCCATCACCTTCCCACCATCCATTACTAGAAATTTCCCTTCACCCCAAACAGAAGCCCTACACTCATTTCTTATTAACTCCCCATTGCCCCTTCCCCCACTTCTCATGACCCATACTCTATTTTTCATCTCTATGTTCATATTCTCTGATACTTTCTTTGTGTTTACTGTGGGGCTTAAATTTAACATCCTAAACCTATAATAATCTTGTTTCCTTTGATATCAACTTAGCTTCAATAGGACACATAAACTATGTTCCTATACTCCTCCAATCCCCCACCTTTATGCAGTTCTTGTCAAAAATTACATATTTTACATTGAGTCCAAAACCACTGATTTATCATTACATTTTATGTATTTTAGATCCTGTAGGAAATAAATAGTGGAGTTACAAATCAAAAATACAGTAGTATTGGTATTTATATTTACCGAGTGATCTTTACTGGAAATCTTTATTTCTTCATGTGGTTTCAGTCAATTGTTGAGTGTCCCTTCCTTTCAGCCTGCACAATTCCCTTTAGCATTTCTTATAGGACTGATCTACTGGTGATGAAGCCCCTTAGCTTTTGATTATGTGGGAATGTTTTCATCTCCCCTCATTTTTTTTTATGGAAGGATATTTTATTGATACATATGACAAAATGTTCACATAAATGAGTGTGTTACCTATTCTCAAAATATACGGTCATGCCTTCCCTGTCTTGATTTAAATTATGACTGAATTATAAGAGGCAGACTCATAGGGTTAGAATCTAGAATATAAGTTACCAGGAGACAGATGGGACTTAGATAATGGGGAGTTAGTGCTCAACTTCTACAGAAATTTTTTTAGGCTAGTGGTAAAGGTTTGGAAATGGATGGTGGTGATGGTAGCACATTATTGCAAGTGTAAACAACAGCACTGAACTATGTAGATGAATGTGGTTAAATGAGGAAACTTTAGGATGTAAATATTGCTAGAATAAAAATTAAAAGACAAAACATAGGGCTGTACAGCATGAGTCCTATGGTAGATAATGGAATATAGTTAATAGCACAAGTATAAAAATGCTCTTTCATGAGTTCTAATAAGTGTATGACATTAATACAAGGTGGTAATATTACATAGGTATATGGGAAAATATAAACCTAATGTAAATAATGGACAATTGCTAGAACTATTTTAATAATCTTTCATCTATTGAACAAAAGTAGCTACTGTTAAAAAAATAGTACAATTATAAAAAAGTGCTATCCTCAATAGCAACAAATGTTCCAAACTAATGCAAGGTGTGGGTGGTGGAGTGGTGTATGGGAATCCTGTATTTTATGCATGATTGTTTTGTAAACTCACAATTCTCTAATTAAAAAAAATGTTTAACCTTACCAAATGTTGATGGGGATGTAGAAGAACTTGAAGACCCACATTGCTGGTGGAATGTAAACTGTCATAAACACTCTGCAAAATAGTTTGGCAGTTTCTTAAAAATTAAACAAACACCAAGTATATGATCTAGCCATTCAACTTCATACAAAGCCTTGTGCATGAATATTTATAGCAGATTATTTGTAAGAGTCCAAAAACTGGAAGCAAACCAAATGTCCTTCAATAGGTGAAAAAACTGTGTTATATCCATACAATGAAATACTTCCCTGCAATAAAAATAGATGAGCTATTGAATGCACAAAATAGATGTCTTAAAATAATGATGATTAGTGAAAGATGTAAGGAAAAAAAAAAGTACATAGTATATGATTCTTCTTATTTAAATCCTAGAAAATGCAAACTAATCTACAGTGACAGAAAGTAGATAAGTGTTATTTAACTGGGGCTGGGGTTGGCGAGGGAAGAAGCCACAGGTAATGATCAAAAAGAGGCCTAAGACTCTTTCTCTCAGTGAACTCTGCAAATAAACTCACTACTTTCCCGGCTATGTGGAACATGACTCCTGGGGCTGTAAATCTCCTTGGCAACATAGGACAGGACTCCCATGGATGAGCCTGACCCTGACATCATGGGATTTAGAATGCCATCTTGACCAAAAGGGGGAAAAGAAATGAAAATAAAGTTTCAATGGCTGAGAGATTTCAAATAGAGTCAAGAGGTCAACCTGGAAGTTATACTTATGCATTATATAGATATTTCTTTTTAGTAACTAGTGTATTAGAATAGTTGTAAGGAAATACCCAAATCTGTTGAATAGCAATCCAGTAGACTTGATTCTTGATGATAATTGTATAACTATATAGCTTTTATCATGTAATCACATGATAGTGAAAACCTGGTGACTGACACTCCCTTTAACCAGTGTATGGGAAGATGAGTAACAAAATAATGATAAAAATATATAAACAATAGGGGGATAAGAGGTTTAGGATGGTTTGGGTGTTCTTTTTAATTTCTTTTTAATTTTTCAATGTTTAATTTTTTAAATTTTTACTTTTTCAAAATTTTCACTAATTTTTATATTTTTCTTCTTTAGTTTGGAGTAATTAAATGCTCAAAAATTGATTGTGGTGATGAATGCACAACCACATGATGATACTTTGTGCCACTGATTGCATACTTTGTATGCATTACATGGTGTGTGAGTATATCTCAACAAAATTGCATTATAAAAAGAGGTCTGAGGGAACATTCTGGCTTAATGGGAATGTCTAATATTGGTTTTTAAGCAGTTGGTTTTATATTTTTATACACTTGTAAAAAAACTCATCAAAATTTAAAATTAAATCTGAGCATTTACCTGCATATAGATTATACTTCAATTAAAATGATTAAAAATGTATTCTTATATCATACTGTTTTTTTTTTAAATTTTTATTCAGATTGTTCACACACCATACAATTATCCAAAGATCCCAAGTGTACAATCAGTTGCCCCTGGTACCCTCATACAGCTGTGCATCCATCACCACGCTTAATTTTTGTTCAATTTTTAGAACATTTTCATTACTCCAGACAAGAAATAAAGCCAAAGATGAAAAAAGAAAAAAAAAAAGAAAAAGAAAAGGAAACTCAAATCCTCCCATATTCCTAACCAACCCCCCTCAATTGTTGACTCATAGTATTGGTATAGTATATTTGTTACTGTTTATGAAAGAGCATTGAAATACTACTAACTGTAGTATATAGTTTGCAATAGTTATATATTTTTCCCTATATGCCTCTCCATTATTAACTTCTAATTGTACTGTCATACATTTGTTCTGGTTCATGGAAGAGATTTCTATTATTTGTATAGTTAATCATGGGCATTGTTCACAATAGGATTCAGTTTTACACATTCCCATCTTTTGACCTCCAACTTTCCTTCTGGTGACATATATGACTCTGAGCTTCCCCTTTCCATTTCATTCACGCACCATTCAGCACTGTTAGTTATTCTCACATCTTGCTACTGACACCTCTGTTCATTTCCAAACATTTAAGTTTACCCTAGTTGAACATTCTGCTCATACTAAGCAACTGCTCCCCATTCTTAAGCCTTATCCTACATTTTGTTACCTTATATTTCATGTCTATGAGTTTACATCTTATAATTAGTCCTTATCAGTGAGACCCTGCAATATTTGTCCTTATGTGTCTGGCTTATTTCACTCAGTATATTGCCTTGAAGTTTTGTTGTCAATCCATTTTTTTTTAAGATGGTTTTGTTCACACAGCATACATTCCATCCTAAGTAAAAAATTGATGGTTCTCTGTATGGTCACATATTTATGTGTTCACCACCTTCACCACTATCTATATAAGGGCATCTACATTTCTTCCACAAGGCAGGAGGGAGAGTCAAAGAAGGTAGAGAGGCAAAAGAAAAAGAAAAGAGAAAGGAAAAAAATGACAGCTAGGAAGCAGCAAAAGGAAAAATAACCTTAAATCAAAGTACAGTAAAGTTTCAGACAACACCACCAATGTCAAGTGTCTAACACACCTCCCCTATCCCCCCTCTTATATGCACTTATCTTGGTATATCACCTTTATTACATTAAAGGAAGCATAGTTCTATGATTCTGTTTGTTACAGTCTCTAGTTTATATTGATTGCATCCCTCCCCCAATGGCTCCCCATTTTTAACACCTTGCAAGGTTGACATTTGCTTGTTCTCCCTCATAAAAGAACATATTTGTATATTTTATCACAATTGTACATTCTAGATTTCACCAAGTTACACAGTCCCAGTCTTTATCTTTCCTCCTTTCTTCTGGTGTCTCACATGCTTCCAACCTTCCTCTCTCAACCATATTCATAGTTATCTTTGTTCAGTGTACTTACATTGCTTTGCTGCCATCTCCCAAAATTGTGTTCCAAACCATGCACTCCTGTCTTCTCCTATCACTCTGTAGTGCTCCCTTTAGCATTTCCTGTAGGGCAGGTGTCTTGTTCGCAAAGTCTCTCATTGTCTGTTTGTTGGAAAATATTTTGAGCTCTCCCTCATATTTGATGGACAGCTTTGCTGGATATAGGATTCTTGGTTGGCAGTTTTTCTCTTTCAGTATCTTAAATATATCACACCACTTCCTTCTTGCCTCCATGGTTTCTGCTGAGAGATCCACACATAGTCTTATTACACTTCCTTTGTATGTGATGGATTGCTTTTCTCTTGCTGCTTTCAGGATTCTCTCTTTGTCTTTGACATTTGAAAATCTGATTATTAAGTGTCTTGTAATGGGCCTATTCAGATCTATTCTGTTTGTAGTACTCTGCACTTTTTGGATCTGTAATTTTATGTCTTTCATAAGAGGTGGGAAATTTTCTTTGATTATTTTCTCTATTATTATTTCTGCCCCTTTTGCCTTCTCTTCTCCTTCTGGGACACCAATGATACATACGTTCTTGTACTTTGTTTTGTCCTTAAGTTCCCAGAGACGCTGCTCATATTTTTTTCATTCTTTTCTCCATCTGCTCCTTTGCATGTAGGCTTTTAGGTGTTTCGCTCTCCAGTTCTTGAGTGTTTTCTTCTGCCTTTTGACATCTGCTGTTGTATGTGTCCATTGTGTCTTTCATCTCTTGTGTTTTGCCTTTCATTTCCATAGATTGTACTAGCTGTTTTTTTGAACTTTCAATTTCTGCCTTATGTATGCCCAGTGTTTTCTTTATAGCCTTTGTCTCTTTTGCCAAAACTTCTGCAAACTTTTTGAATTGATTTTGCATTAGTTGTTTAAATTCCTGTATCTCAGTTGAAGTATATGTTTGTTCCTTTCACTGGGACATAACATCATTTTTCTTAGTGTAGGTTGTAGCTTTCTGTTGTCTAGGCATCTGACCTTCTAGTCCACTCTAATCAGGTTTTCCCAGATGAGAACGGGCTCAGGTCACAGAAGGAGGAAATATATTTCCATGTTGGTTTTTCTTAGAGGATTGACACACCTTGTGCTTTTCTGCCCAGCAGATGCAGCTGTCAGCCTGTCACTGGCTGGTGTAAGAGGGTGTGGCCCATGGCTCTTCTACCCTAGGCTTTGGGGTCTGTTTCCAGTAGGGCAGCTAGTAGAGCTGGTCCCCTCCCTTTCCTCTTGGGAAGCTATGCCCCCTCCAGAGAGGTCAACTGCATATCAGTATGTTCTTTGTTTCTCTGACTCTGTAGGTCAAAGTGCTGTGATTTTAAAATGGCTGAGGCTTTTTTACTGCCAGGCACTGTGGGCTGAAAATGGCTGAGGCTTTCTCCACAGAGAGAAAAGGGGACAGAAAGCTCACAGATTCACCCATCAGCCAGAGATAGCACCCAATCCTCTAGGCTCCCTGTCCTGATACAGATATGACCCCTGACTCTCCCAAGGTCAGTTGTCACCAAAAGCCTCTGTCTGCTTGTTGAGGATTTGCTGTCTGTATTGAGCAGTTAACATTAAAACCCCAGTTGGAGCTCAGCTGAGTTACACTAGCTTGTTTGGAGAGTGCTGCTCTCTAGCACTGTGAGGCTTCCATGAGGGAAGGGCTCTCAGATCTCAGCTCTCAGCACGGGTCCACAGTATTTACTTAAAGATTTTATGCTGCAATCTCAGGAATTCCTCCCAATTCAAGTTTTTGGATGATGAGCAGACAGTCATGTTTGTCTCCCTGCAGTAATTCCAGGTTATTTACTAGTTTTTGGTCATTTATGATTTGTTCTGGGGGGACCAACAGTCTTCCACTCTTCTCTATGCTGCCATCTTATCTCCTCTCATCTCCCCTAATTTTTAACCTCCTGGTGTTTATGAATTTTCTGTCTCTGATAGTTATTGACTCTAATTGTACTCCATTGTGCTTTGAATAATTTCAATTTCTTTTTAAATTTATTGAGGCTTGTTTTATGTCCTAGCATATGGTCTATTCTGGAGAAAGTTCCATGATCACTAGAGAAGAATGTGTATCCTGGTGATTTGGGTTGTAATGTTCTATATATGTCTATTAAATCAAATTCATTTATCAGATTGTTTAGGTTATCAACATCCCTTTTGGTCTTCTCTCTGGTTGATCTATCTATAGGAGAGAGTGATGTGTTGAAGTCTCCCACAATTATTGTGAAAACATCCATTGCTTCCTTTAATTTTGCCAGTGTTTGTTTCATGTATTTTGTGGCATCATGATTGGGTGCATAAACATTTATGATTGCTATTTCTTCTTGTTGAATTGTCTCTTTTATTAGTATGTAGCAACCTTCTTTGTCTCTTGTAACATCCTTGTATTTAAAGTCTATTTTATCTGAGATTAATATCATTATACCTGCTTTTTTTGGCTGTAGCTTGCATGAAATATTTTTTCTATCTTTTCACTTTCAATTTCTTTGTGTCCCTGTGTCTATGAGGAGTCTCTTGCATGCAACATATTGATGGTTCATATTTTTTGATCCATTCTGCCAGTCTATATCTTTTAATTGTGGTGTTTAATCCATTTACATTCAACATTATTACTGTGATGGCATTTCTTCAATTAGCCATCCTGTCCTTTGGTTTAAGTTTGTCAGATATATTTTTCCCTCTCTCTCTTATTGTCCTTTAATGAACCAATACTGAATCTCTTTAGTACTTTACCTTTCTCTGTATCTTTCGCTCCTTTCTTTGTTTCTGTGTCAATAGAGCTCCCTTTATTATCTGAAGTAGGGCAAGTCTTTTATTAGCAAAATCTCTCAGCATTTGTTTGTCTGTGAAAAATTTAAGCTGTCCCTCAAATTTGAAGGAGAGCTTTCTGGATGAAGTATTCTTGGTTGGAAATTTTTCTCTCTCAGAATTTTAAATATGTCATGCCACTGCCTTCACACCTCCATGGTGGCCATTGAGTAGTCACTACTTAGTCTTATGTTGTTTCCTTTGTATGTGGTGAATTGCTTTTCTCTTGCTCCTTTCAGAACTTGCTCCTTCTCTTCAGTATTTGACAGCCTGATCAGAATATATCTTGGAGTGAGTTCATTTGGATTTATTCTATTTGGAGTTTGCTGAATATTTATGCTTTGTGTATTTATATTGTGTAGAAGGTTTGGGAAGTTTTCCCCAACAATTTCTTTGAATACTCTTTCTAGACCTTTACCCTTCTCTTCCCCTTCTGAGACACCAATGAGTCTTATATTTGGATTTTTTTTTTATCTATCATATCCCTGAGGTCCATTTTCATTTTTTTTTATTTTTCCCCATTCTTTCTTTTGTTCTTTCATTTTCGATTCTGTGGCCCTTGAGGTCACTGATTCATTGTTCAGATTCCTCTTGTCTTGTAATATGAGTATCCAGAATGTTTTAAATTTGGTTGACAGTTTTTTTAATTTCCATAAGATAAACTTTTTTTTTTTATTTACTCTTGCAATTTCTTCTTTATGCTCTTCTAGGGTCTTCTTCATGCCCTTTATATCCTGTGCCATGCTCTCATTGTTTGTCTTTAGTTCTCTGATTAATTGCTCCAAGTACTGTGTCTCTTCTGATCTTTTGATTTGGGTGTTTGGGTTGGGGTTATCCATATCATCTGTTTCTTTCATATGCTTTAAAATTTTCTGTTGTTTTTGGCCTCTTGGCATTTGCTTTACTTGATAGGGTTCTTTTAGGATATGTAGAATTATTCAAAGGTTAATCTAATTTGTCAGATCTAGAGCTTGGTGGCATACACTTTCTCTAATTAACCAATAGATGGCATCCATGAGTCACCTATTCTCCTCAAGTCAGTTCTCCCCAACTTTGTCTTTGTGGTGTGTGGTAGTCTGACTCTTGCAGGGTCCAATTAGTGCACCAAGTTGGTGTATTGTTGGTGCAGTCGACCTTGAATGTTGTCTGTGTATCTGAGCAGTTAGGGAGGGAGGGAAGCTTTAATAATCAAACCTCCCAGGTGTTCCTGGAGATTTAAGGCTGTTGCAAGAGTCTAAACTTTCATTTCAGTCTCACCACAGATTGTCTCTGCTGCTGACCCACAAGTCCTTGGTATTGGCATATGGACCCTGGGATTTCTGAGTGGGTCCCTCTTCCAAGCTATGCCCTTCTAGGGCCTCTGCTGAGGGAAAGTTTTGCTGCATCACAAGTGCATGCCATCTCTCAAGGGAAGTTCTGGGATGTGAGGCTGTGTAGGGGCATTCCCAGCCTGCTGTAAGGATGGCTGAGTGGGGTGTGTCGATTTCCCCTTTTCACACAGCTCCACCTTCCCAGCTCCAGGACAATTAGCTGTGGGTGCATGAAAGTCTATTGTCCACACCTGATACTGTGGCATGTGCATGTTTTGCTGGAAACACTTCCTGTCACACTGAGTTTTTTGGTGTGGCTCTGAGTTGTGGCACCTGTGCTGGACAGGAGTATTCCCCACCCACTGGGAAGATGGCTGCAAGGGGTGTGGTTTTATTCCCCTTTTGGCTCACCTCTGCTTTCCTTGCTCTGAGACAATTAGCAGTGGATGTGCAAAGGCTTTCTTCCACACCAGATATTTAGGCATTCACACAGCCCCTTCCTGCCATGCTTCACTGTGCAGTTCTCACTGCTGTATCTGCAGCCACTTGTGGTTTTTTTAAAAAAGAACTAGCCCACCTCCATACACTAATCCATGTTTTCCCCACACTGCAGCATGGCTGCCAGATATTCAGCAAGCTTACTCACTTGTTTCAGAATGCAAACTCCCAGTTTCACCAAGTGCACAGTTCCTGTGGATTTAGCAGAACTTGTCTAGCTGGTGCATCACTGGAATTGGTGCTCTGGGTCACTTTCTGGATTTTATCTAGTAGTTTTCATGGAGGTGTTTTTTTACCCTGTCTCTCCTAGCCACCATCTTAAGTTCTCCCTCCTCTGAATGTTTTAATAGTATAAAGTAATTGAAGATGAATCCTGAAAATTTATAGAGTAATTTTTATTTTAAATAAAAATAAATTCTTTCAGTGACATTCGGGTTATCTTGAGTGTACACAGAAATTTACTGATTTCATTATTGTAAACTATGAGCACAGGTCAGAATGGAATTGGGTGAGTTTACTGTGCATAGAAGCTCAAAGCAAGTAAAAAAGTTAAGGAATTTTCACTGAAGAGTAGAACACATTGCATTGATAATTAGCCAGGGCATCAATGAATTTGAAAGAATTTCATAGTACATGAAGTTGCTGGCCACAATTCTAAGAAATACCTTGCTGATTGTATGTGTGTTTTTTTTTTTAGGGGGGTGTATGTATGTGCCTTTTGTTGAAGTATAATATGCACTCATATAGAAAAGGGCATGTATTATGACCACAACATGCAGAATTTTTAAAAACTGATCACATCTGTGTAATCAGCTTATTATTCAAGAAATACATCAACTGTATCCCAGAAGTCTTTTGTTCCCTTCCAGTAATTATGCCCACCTGCAAAGGTAACTGACTTCTTGACTTATAACAGGATTGAAGAGTTTTAGATGTTTTGTACTTTATATAAATGTGATCACATGACATGAACTCATTTGGGTTTGGCTTATGTCACTCAGTATCATGTATGTGAAATTCATTCAGATTGTTTAATACAGTTGTAGTGGTTCATGCTCTTTGCTGTAATGTATTCCACATAATGAATAATATTTATTTAATCATTCTAATGCTGATATACATTTCATTATTTCCAGGTTTTGACCATTATGGATAGTACTGCAACAAGTATTCTAGTAAATGTATTTTGAAACATATGTATCAACTTCTTTGGAATGGAAATGCTGTCACATTGGTTATGCACATGTTCAGCTTTGATAGGTTCTGTCAAATATTTTAAATGACTGTTCCCCAATTTAAAGTACCACCAGCAGTGCATGAATATTCCAGTTGCTCCACATCCCATGGAGCACCTGTTTAATCCATTTTATTTGTTTCTAGCAATTTAGTATTATATCCTTGTGATTTGAATTAGTATTTCCATGATAACTAGGAAAGCTAGCAACATTTTCTACATGTAAAGTGCTTTTAAATATTTTGCCCTTTCTCTATTAGGTTACTTTCCTTTTTTAATAGACTTTATTTTTAGGGCAGGTTTAGGTTAAATGACACATCATGCAGAAAATACAGAGAATCCACATTTCCCTTCCCCTCTCCCCTCAACAGTTTCCCCTATTAACATTTGCACAAGTGTAGCACTTTGTTACAATTCATGAATCATTAATTGCTACACTTGTTATTTGAAGCTGTTATGTACCCGACAAAAGGCCATGGTCTTTTAATCCATTCCTGTGGGAGTAGACCTATTGTAATTGGGACCTTTTGATTATGTTATTTCAGTTGAAATGTGACCTGCCTCCTTCAGGGTGGATCTTGATCCTCTTGCTGGAGCCCTTTATAAGAGGATAAAACAAATATAGCAGCTAATATGAAATTCAGAGGACACAAGAGGAGATGAGAGAGGGAGTCACTGAAGCCATAAGCTGAAAGCAATGAAACCCAGAAGAGAAGGGTCAGTACATATCACCATGTGCCTGGCCATGTGACAGAGGAGTCCGGATTGCCAGCAGCATTTTTTCAAAGAAGGTTTCATCCTATTGATGTCTTAATTTGGACATTTTTATGGCCTTAGAATTGTAATTCAAAAGCTAATAAATCCCCATTGTTAAAAGCCAGTCTGTTTCTGGTATATTGAGTTCCATTAGCTTTACCAAATCTAAAAAATACATTACTAATAAGTAAAGTCCATAGTTTACATTAGAGTTCATTCTTGGTGTCCTACAGTTTTGTGTGTTTTGACAAATGGATAATGTCATGTCTCCAACATAATAGTATCATACAGACTATTTTCATTACTGCAAATTGCTCTATGCTCTACCTATTCATTCCTCTATCCCTCCCCATGAACCTCGGAACCACTGATCTTTTTACTGTCTCCACAGTTTTGCCTTTTCTAAAATATTGTATAGTTGGAATCATATGTTATTTAGCTTTTTTCAAACTGGCTTCTTTCACTTATATATCTGTTTCTTCCATGTTTCTTTTGTATTTTGATAGCTCATTTACCTTTATTGATGAATAATACTTTATTGCTTGGATGCACCAGTTTGTTTACTCATTTGCCTATTGTAAGACAAAAGTCAGTGATCCTCCCCAAGGCTTGGAAGCCAGGTATTTTATCTCCCAAGTTAGGACACACTCAGTCTCCAGCAATTCTTCAATTACCCTAAGTATGCCTGCCTGATTCTGTTTCCCATGGTGGTTTCTGTTCCTTGTAAGTTGTGACTCTCTGTGTCTGCTTTTCTGTCCAGTCCTTGGGCTGATGGCCCACCCTGTAACTTCAATTCTCTGACGGATGTAAAAAGAGTTGCCATTTATTTTCAGTTTTACTTTTAAGGATGGGAATGATGACTTGCAAGTCCTTTTCCTGTCAGACCATACACCAGAAGTCCAGTTATTTGTATTTTTGATTCTTACTTCTTAGGTTTTTTTTAGGATATTTGTTTTTCATTGAATCTTGTATGGAGATTAACTTCTCCCACATTGAAGTGTAGTTTTTTTTTTTTTTTTTTCATTTTTCAATGGTGTGATTTGATAAATAGAAGTTCTTAATTGTATTCCAATTTATCCATTTTTCCTTATGGTTAGAAATTTTTGCCTAGTTTAAGAAATAGTTTTTTATTCTAAGTCAAAACATTTTCCTCTTATAATTTTCTCTAGCATTTAATGTGGTCCCTTACAAATTTAGATCAATTATCACTTGGGACATTTATATTATTGATTCTTCTGATGCACAAGCATATTGTGTTCTACATTCATTTTCATATTTTTAATATCTTTTAATAATATTCACAGTTTTCAATTTAGCAACCTTGTACATAATTTGTTAGATTTTCTCTATATTAAATAAATTTTGATGCTATTTTAAGTAATATAATTTGCTGATGATATTTAGAAATAAAATATTTGTTGTGTGTTGTCCTTGTACACAATAAAGTTGATAACTTTTTATAGAGTATTTTGGAATTTCAATAAACATATAGTCATGTTTTCTGAAATTTATGAGAGTTTCTTTCCTCCTTTTCATTCCATATGCTTTGGTGCTTATATATCCTTATTGTATTGGGGCAGGATAAGCAGCAAAATATTGAATAGAAGACATGAGGGCAGGCATCCTTGTTTGATTCCCTATATCAGGGGAAAAGTTTTCATTATTTCACATTGACTGTAATGTACACTGTAGATGTTTTTGCAGATATTCTTTATCAGATTACGTTCCAATTCAATCCTTGTTTGTGAAGATTTTTTGGGAGTAGACCTATTGTAATTGTAATTGGGACCTTTTGATTATGTTATTTCAGTTGAAATGTAACCTGCCTCCTTCAGGGTGGATCTTGATCCTCTTGCTGGAGCCCTTTATAAGAGGATAAAACAAATATAGCAGCTAATATGAAATTCAGAGGACACAAGAGGAGATGAGAGAGGGAGTCACTGAAGCCATAAGCTGAAAGCAATGAAACCCAGAAGAGAAGGGTCAGTACATATCACCATGTGCCTGGCCATGTGACAGAGGAGTCCGGATTGCCAGCAGCATTTTTTCAAAGAAGAAAAAAGTAAGAAGAAATAAAATGAAAAGAATAAAGATGGAGGCTTTTGGAGTTGGCTGAGCTCAGAGTGCAGGAAGGGGGATATTCCCCAAGAAGGGGGGTGCACAGAGCTGGGTACAAACTCCACCTCTTGACTGGTGAAAATTGAGAGATAGAGAAAGGCTCTGAAAAGGGATTTTTTCTTTGCTTTTCCAGTTTTTTTCTTCTTTTTTAAAACTATTCTAAGTAGCTCGTTAAGAAAGTCTCAGATATTTTCAATTGGCAGCTGGACCCAGGCAAGGGGAGAGCCAATATAGGTCTGAGAGACAAAGTAATCTGTCAAGTGGGGAAGATAATCCCCTAAAGGGCATATCTTCCTCAAGAAAATGTGGGTGGGGCCCAGCTCAAGTGACAGCTGTCTTTCAGATAAATCAGATCCCAGGAGATTGAAACAGAAACAGCTTGAGTAAGCCACAGTCCTCAGGGACAGGGGATTCTGAGAAGAAGAGACACCACATCTCTTTATGCTTGTGGAGAGATGTGGGCTGACATGTGCCATGTGGTGGATAGGATAGGAAAAGCACAGAATCCAGAGGCTTCATGGGGGGAGGTCTGAGAACTTGCTGGATCTCATGTTCAGGGAAACTTGATATGGATTACAACCTCTTCCTGAGACCTGGGCCTGTATGGACTGGGAAAATCTGATTGGGGTTGATCATATCTGTGGAGAACCACTCACGAAAAGGTCACATATATGCTGGGATATAACCAGAAAAACAAGTGATGAAATATTCTGATCAAATGAGCAGAAGCTATGCTAGAATAAGATGAACTGAACACCACAGAATAGATAGAGGGAAAGCCAACCAACAAGGAAACCTTAGGAAAAAGTGTGAAAACAAGCTCCTGAATAAACTAATCAAGGAAATCTGATGCCTAGACAGCAAAACATCATGAGTCATACCAGGAAGCATTAAAATATGGACCAGCCAAAGGAACAAACTAACACTTCAACTGAGCACAGGAATTGAAAAAAAACTAATTAAAGATGTTCAAATAAATTCTAAATCAAATCAAGGAGCTGAAGGAAAATATGACAAAAGAGATGAAGGATATTAAGAAGACACTGGGTGACCATAAAGAAGAACTTGCAAACTTGAAAAAATAAATGGCAGAACTTATGGGAATGAAAGACACAGTAGAAGTGATGGAAAACACAATGGAGACATACAATGGCAGATTTGAAGGGGCAGAAGAAAGGATCAGTGAACTAGATGAAGGGTCATCTGAAATCCTACACACAAAAGAACAGATAGGGAAAAGAATGTGAGCAGGGCCTCAGCAAACTGAATGAAAACATGAAGTGCATGAATATACATGTTATGGATATCCCAGAAGGAGAAGAGAAGGGAAAAGGGACAGAAAGAATAATGGAGGAAATAATAACTGAAAATTTTGCATCTCTTATGAAGGACATACAATAACAGATTCTAGAAGCACAGTCTACCCCAAAAAAGAATAGATCAGAATAGACCTACTCCAAGACAATTATTGGTTATATTGTGCAATGTCAAAGACAAAGAGAGAATTCTGAAAATAGCAAGACAAAAAAAATCCATCATATACAAGGGAAGCATGATAAGAATATGTACAGATTTCTCTGCAGAAGCCAAGGAGATGAGAAGGCAGTGGTATAATATATTTAAGATACTGAAAGAGAAAAAGTGTCAACTAAGAATTCTAAATCAGGAAAAACTGTCCTTCAAAAACAGGGGAGAGTTTAAAATATTTTCATACAAAAGGTAACTGAGAGTTTGTGAACAAGAAACCTGTTTTACAAGAAATACTAAAGGAACTGCTACAAGCTGATAGGAAAAGACAGAAGAGAGAGGTAAGGATAAGAGTGTAGAAATTAAGACTTTCAGGAAGGGTAAAGGCAGAGAGAGAAAAAAATAAGATATGACATATAAAATCCAAAAGACAGAATGGTAGACGAAAGTACTGCAATTATAGTCATCACATTAAATATTAATGGATTAAACTCCCCAATAACAACAGAATGGCAGAATGGATTAAGAAACAGGTGCCATCTATATGCTGTCTACAAGAGATTCACTTTAGACACAAGAATAAAAATAGGTTGAAAGTGAAAGGTTGGATAAAGATATTTTGTGCAAACAGCAATAAAAGAGTGGGGATAGCTATATTAACATCAGACAAATCAGCCTTCAAATGTAAAACAATTAAAAGAGACAAAGAAGGAACTATAAATTAATAAAAGTGACAATTCATCAAGAAAACATAATCATCAATATTTATGGAGATAAATATTGCCCCAAAATACATGAGGCAAATATGGCCAACTTTGAAGGGATAAGTAGACACTTCTACAATAATTGTCGGGGACTTCAGTAAATTGCTCTCATCAATATATAGAACATTCAGACAGAGGATCAATAATGAAACAGATGTTGAATTGTATGATAAATGAACTAGATGTAGCAAACATTTATAGAACACTGTACCCCATAACAGCAAGATACATATTTTTCTCACATGCCTATGCATCATTCTCCAGGATTGACCACATGTTGGATAATAAGTTACTCCATAAACTTAAAAATATTGATATTGTATAAAACACTTTCTCATATCAAAATGGAATGAAAGATGGCAATCAGTAACAGGTGGAAGACCAGAAAAATCACAAATATATGGAGGTTCAACACTAAACTCTTAAACAACCAGTGGGTAAAGGAAGAGATGACAAGAGAAATTAATAAATATTTTAAGGCAAATGAAAATGAAAACACAACATATCAAAACTTATGGAATGTATCAAAGGTGATGCTGAGAGGGAAATTTATTGCCATAAACACCTATATTAAAAAAGAAGAAAGAGCAAAAAAAAATCAAGGAATTAACTGTTCACCAGGAAGACCTAGTGAAAGAATAGCAAACTAACCCCAAAGCAAACAGAAGAAAAGAAATCATAAAGAGTAGAGCAGAAATAAATGAAATTGAGACCATGAAAATAATAGACAGGATCAACAGAATCAGAAGTTGGCTCTTTGAGAAAATCAATAAATTCAATGAACATTTAGCTAGGCTAACAAAAAATAGAGGATGCAAATAAATAGAATCAGAAATGGCAAAGGGGACATAGCCACTGACTTCACAGAAATAAAGGAGAAAATGAGAGGATACTATGAGAAATTAATAACAAAGCCAGGCAAAGTTACTACAATAAAAGGAAAGTATAGACCAATCTCCTTAATGAATATAGATGCAAAAATCCTCAACAAAATACTCACAAATTGAAGCCAGCAGCACACTGAAGAATTATACATGGTGACCAAGTGGGATTTATTCCAGATATGCAAGGCTGGTTCAACACAAGAAAATCAGTTAATGTAGTGCACCACAAACTTCCTGAAACCTGGAAACCTCCAAGCTCCTTCTGGACTAACTTGGATATCTATTTAATTCTCTTCTCTTGACCATCAGACACAATCAATTCTCTGAACTTAAGCAGGTAAGATGATGATATTCTGCTGTAGCCACTTCTCTCTCTGCAATATCCCTCTCCCTCCCTTTGCCTTTAATTTAGAAAACCTACTCTGCTCAGATTATGTTTGAATGAGATGGGGATGTATTGTGAGAAGAGCCAAACCAAATGATAGACTCAGAGCCCCATTGCCAAGAACAACCTCTTCACAAAGGTTCTTGGCTCCTCCCTCCTCAAACATCTGGGTGTGCCTGGACTATTTGCCTTTTCCAGGGTACACAATCAACCACTTCAGAACTGTTGGTAGTGGTCAGTCTCTCCCTAATACCTGGGAAATGTGCTGCACCCTCTCTGAGGCCTGGGGCACAAACACTCTGTGACAGTTTGGATGTATTATGTCCCCCAAAATGTCATGTTCTTTGATGCAGTATTGTGGGGCCAGATGTATTAGTGTTGATTAGGTTGAAATCCTTTGAATGTTCCCATGGAGATATGACTCAATCAACTCTGAGTGAAAAGTTTGATTGGATAATTTCTGTGGAGATATGGACCCCGCCCATTCAGGGTGGCTCTTGTTTGAATCACTGGAGTCCTATATAAGAAGCTCAGACAAAAGGAGCTCATTGCTGCAGCCAACAGGGACACTTTGAAGAATGCACAGGAGCTGAGAGAGTAGCTGGAACAAAACCTGGGATCAGCAGACATGAGCCATATGCCTTCCCAGCTAACAGATGTTTTCTGGATGCAATTGGTATGGTGAAGGTATACTTGTTGACACCATAGCTTGGACACTTTTATGGTCTTAAGACTGTAACTGTGCAACCAAATAAACCCACTTTATAAAAGCCAATCCATTTCTGGTATTTTGCATAATGGGCAGCATTAGCAAACTGGAACCTGACAGCCATTTCAGTAAAAGCTAGGACTGAGATGGAGTTACCCAGAAAGCATTTGTGGAAAGGCCTATTATCTGATGGCTTTGACCCCAGTATGCTGCATGCCAAGTCAACAAATTTATTGTGAGATCTCTATAAATGGAACCACTGCCAGTCTGGACTGGAGAGAATGGTGAAGGAACAAATTGAGGGAAGGATGACTTTAAGGGCAGAACAACTGAAGTAAAAGATCTGGAGTCAAGAAAACTTGGCCAGTAGAGCATACCCACCAAGAAGGTGGTTAGGGTGAGCTTAAGAGTGCCACAGAGTTCAAGAGTGCTGCCAACAAATGGTTCTCATATGCCCAGGAAATTGAGGGGCACTTGGTCACTCCATTGTTCAGATAAGGGGGATTTATTAGGTTACAGATTTACAGTTCTGAGGCAATAAGAGTGTACAAACTAAGGCATCAACAAGAGGATACCTTCATGGAAAAAAGGCCTATGGCATTCAGAACACCTCTGTCAGCTGTGAAGGCACGTGGTTGGTGTCTGCTGGTCCCTTGCTCCTGAGTTTTGGTTTCAAAATGGATTTCTCCAAAATGTCTCTGGGCTTCTTTCTTTCTTGGTTTCTGTCTCTCAACCTCTGTGTATCTTTATTTATTCTCCAAGGGCATGTCTCTCTAAGCCTCTGGAGGTTCTTTCTTAGCTTCACTGGGCAAACTCTGGGCTTCATTTCTGGGCTTCATCTCTTAGCTTACCATCTCCAAATGTCCTTCTGTCTGCATCTCCCAGTGTCTCCAAATGTCTGTGTCTGTGTGGGCTCACAGCTTTCTTAAGGACACCAGTCATCTAAATTAAGACCCACTCTGAATGGTAGGGGTCACACCTCCATGGAAATAATCTAATCAAAAGGTCTCACCCACAGTTGGGTGGCTCACATTTCCATGGAAACAACCTAATTGAAAGTTCCTACCCACAATAAGTCTGCATCCACAAGACTGGATTAAAAGAACATGGCCTTTTATGGAGTACACATCAATTTCAAACCAGCACACTACCACTATTATATATATATATATATATATATATATAGTCTTTATTTTGTTACTCATCTGCCCATACACACTGGATAAAGGGAGTGTCAGTCACAATGCTTCACAATCACATGGTCACACAATAAAAGCTGTATAGTGATACAATCATCATTAAGAATAAATTCTACAGGATTACAGTTCAACAGATTCAGGTATTTCCTTCTAACTATTCTAATTCATTAGAAACCAAAAAGGAATATCTATGTAATGTCTAAGAATAACGTCCAGAATGACCTCTCAACTCTATTTGAAATCTCTTAGCCAATGACACTTTATTTGTTTCATTTCTTTCCCCTCCTTTTGGTCAAGAAGGCATTCTCAGTCCCGTGATAGCAGGGTTAGGCTTATCCCTGGGAGTCATGTCCCACATGGGAGGGGGGTAGTGAGTTTATTTGCACAGTTGGCTGAGAGAGACCCCAACTAAGCAACAAAAGATGTTCTCTTGGGGTGACTTTTAGGCATACTTATAAGTACGCTTAGCTTCTCTTTTGCAGGAGTAAATTTCATAAGGCAAGCTCCAATATCAAGGGCTTGATTTATTAAATTGGAAGTCCCTAATGCTTGTAAGAATATCAGGAATTCCCCAGGCAGGGAAGTTTAATATTCCCACATTTTTCCCCAGTCCCTCAAGGGGACTTTGCATATATATATATATATATATACTGCCCCAAATACTCTGGGATATATCAGGGTATTACATTAACCTTTACTTAATAACAAGGTCTCATTCTGTATCCTAGGTTCCATGTAATTATGTTGTTTAGATAAATTGACCATACAGGCTAAATTACATAGTGTGCTACAGAGAATATAAATTTTGTAACACATAAACATCTCTTATGTAACAGTTAAAACTCAGGAATAGATGTGAGCTCCCAATCTAGGAAACTTTACAATAAGCCTTATTGAGCATTCCATAACCCTGCATTGTCAATTGCCCAGTCTTTGCCCACAGATGACCTATGCTTTCAAATTCAATTCTCAGCATTTGCACATCATAGTTAGTTTACATTAATGAGGTCTTACAATATTCATCCTTTCATTTCTGGCTTATTTCACCAAACATAAAAACCCTCAAGGTTCATTCACCTAGTTGCATGCCTCACAAGTTCATTCCTTCTTGTAACCACTCGATATTACATTGTATGTCTATACCACAGTTTGCCCTTCCATTCACCCATCAATATACCCTTAGGCAACCTCCATCCATTGCAAATTGTAAATACTGATGCCCTGAAAACCAGTGTGCAAATGCCTACTCATGTCCCTGCTTTCAGATTCTCCATGTATATAGGGTTGGTCTTAATACATATTAATGTAGGCCCTGTAAAGAGAAGCTAATAGTCAGAGACAGCCATAGAAGGGGGCCAAGGACATTTCCATGTGAGGGATGAGTGCCATCAATAGAAAGCATGGTCTTAGCAACATTGTACTTTTGGACTTCTAGCCTCCAAAGGGTGACCAAAATTATTTAGGCTAACCAATAATGTGTTATTTGGCATAGGAGCTCTGGCAAACTAACACAGGCATTTACAAAAAAAATCTATGACTAACATAATTCTTGTTGGAGAATGAATATTTTTTTACTAACATAAGGAAAAAGGAAAGGATGTTGGCTCTCACCACTCCTCTTCAACACTGTATGAGAAGTTCTACCCAGAGCTATATGGAAATAAAAATAAATAAATTGCATACAGATTGGAAATGATGACACAAAAATGTCTCTACTCAAAGACATGATTGTCAATGTAGAATCTGCCAAGGAAACTTCAGCAAAGCTCCCAGAACTAAAGTAAGTTTGTGAGGCAGAAGAATAGAAGGTCAATATAGAAAATTCAATCTTATTCCTACATATCATCAAAGAACAATTATAATTTGAAATTAAATAAATACCATTTACCATATCACCAAAAAAAAGAAGTGCTTCAGTATAAATACAAAAAAATGTGAAATATATAAATGTTAAGACTGTAAACATCAATGAAAATAACGAAAGATTAAATAGAGATATACATCATGTAATATAGAAGACTTGATATTCTTAAGATATAAATCTTCCCAACTTAATCTATAGATTCAAAGAAATTCCAATGAAATTACAGCAAGGTATTTGTAGATCATTACAAGCAAATTCTAAAATTTAAATGGAAAGTGAAAGGAATGAAAATAGCAAAGTCATTCTGGAAGAGAAAAAACAAAGTTAAGGGACACTAAATACACAGTTTCAAAACTTAATATAAAGCCGCAGTAATCAAAACTGTGTGGCATTTAACTTAAGGTATCTAAATAGATCAGTGGAACATGATCTATTCATAGAGAGACAAGAGGTAGACCCAAACAAATATAAACTGATTTTCTATAAAACTAAAATTACTCCAAAATAAAAAGGTTATACAAAAATGAGTTTCTGTGGATTGTTGATTAATCTATGCATAGTTTAACATTGTCAATGTTGCCTAATATTCCATTTTCTAAATATAATACAATGTATTAACTTTCCCAATTCTTGTCATATAAGAATGCACCATTTTTATCTTCATAAATTATGCTCCTGTGACCCTTCTTTCAAGAGTATCCTAGAGCATATATTCAAGTGTTTCTTTTTAGTAGGCAAATAGAAATAGTGTGAAGTTGTTGGTTATGTGAATGTTCATTTTTATAATATAGTAGCATTTTCCACCAAATTGTGGCAATTTATATTCACACCATGAATTTATACAACTTCCTATTGAACTCCATCTTCTTTGAAACTTGGCAACTCATACTTACTACTTTTGCCAATGCAATAAGTTCAAATGATATCTCATTCTGGTCTTAATATAATTCTCCATGGCTACAAATGGTACCAATAGGCCTCATTTTATTTACATTGTTTTTTTGTAATTTTTATACAAGCTTTAGTGAGACAGAATTTGTAGATCATAAGATTCACAATTTTAAGGTGTGTAATTCGGTTTAATATATTAATAGTGTTAAAATGTTAGAACGTTTTCATTACTTCCCAAAGAAACCCTGCAACCATTAGCAGTAATTCCCAATTCCCTCTTCACCCAGGCCTATAATTGTAACCCAATTAAAAAGGTTAGATTAATGCTGATTGATATGTTGTGCCCTTTTAACCACCTGATTTTTTACTTGAAGGAAAGTTTCTGTAAAGTAAGACCTTAGGTGAAAATTTTCCCTAATGGTTGTGCAGAGATCTTATTCTTTTTTCTTCTTGAGGTTTACTGATCTGTGTAGAATTGTGATATCTGGTCATTTCTTAAATTATCATTGTATGTGACTTAGTTTTCCTTTGCCTGGTGGTGCAAGTACATTTTTTTCAAATTTCAAGTATTTTGGGGATACACAGAGAGTATACTGTGTACATATAGCATTTATCAATCATATATATGACTTATAAATTAAAGTGTATATATAGTACATTATAATCTACATAATAAAAATATTACACATGCACAAAAACACACACAGTATTGTGCCACTTTTTCTCTGGTACACAATTTGAGCTTTCAGTTGGAAGGTTCATATCTTTTACTCATAAATTATATATATATATAAAATTGAGATTGTTCACATACCATACTATCCAAAGATCCAAAGTGTACAATCAATTGCCCATTGTGCCATCATACAGCTGTGCATCCATCACCACAATTATTTTTTTCAATTTTTAGAACATTTTCATTACTCCAGAAAAGAAATAAAGACAAAAAAAAGGAAACTCAAATCCTCACATACCCCTAAACACACCCATCAATTATTGATTCATAGTTTTGGTATAGTACATTTGTTACTGTTAATGAAAGAATGTTAAAATACTACCACTAAGAAGAGGTCATTAGAATTTGAATGGACTCTCTCTGCCTGTGCTATCTCCATCCTTGTTGGGTCATAACACTGGGAACTGAAAATGACTGAGGCTTTCTCAACTGAGCTGAAACAGGGACAGAAAGCCCCCTTAAGGGTCAGTCCACAAACACCCTCTGGATCTCTAAGGTCAGTCGTCACCCAAAGCCTCTGTCTGCTTGTTCTGGATTCATAGCTTGTATCAAGCAGTCCATGATTTGTTAATTAAAACCCCAGTTGGATCTCAGCTGAGCTGTACTCACTTGCTTGGAGACAGCTGCTCTCTAGCACCACAAGGCTGTGCATCTCAGGCAATGGGTGAGTGGGCTCCCAGCTTAGATCAGCAGTTTTGACTTACAGAATTTATGCTGCGATCTTGGGCATTCTTCTCAATTCACGTTGGTGTATGATGAGTTGATGGTCACATTTGTCCCCCCACAGTTCTTACAGATTATTGACTAGTTGTTCCTGTTTGTTTATTAGTTTTTCCAGGGGGAATAACTAGCTTACACTCCTCTCTATGCCACCATCTTATATCTTCCTTTTACTCATAAATTTTGTTTAAGTATTTGTTCTGTTCATCTTTTGTTATTTTAATATATTCAAGTTGACCCTGTACTGGTTCCTTCATTTTTATTACTCACCTTTGAATGTGTTGAATTTTTGCAGGGTCAGCTTTCAATTAGAAATTTTCCTGGTGGGGAGGTAACTCTACTACAGGCTTTTTCCTTTCTTTTCCTTTTTAATTTTTATTGGGATTGCTCAGATACCATACAATTATCCAAAGATCCAAAGTGTACAATCAGTTGCCCCTGGTACCCTCATACAGCTGTGCATCCATCACCATGCTTAATTTTTCTTCAATTTTTAGAGACTTTTCATTACTCCAGACAAGAAATAAAGTGAAAGATGAAAAAATAAAAAAAAAGAAAAGGAAACTTGAATCCTCCAATATCCCTAACCAAACCCCCTCAGTTGTTGACTCATAGTATTTGTATAGTACATTTGTTACTGTTTATGAAAGAATGTTGAAATACTACTAACTGTAGTATATAGTTTACAATAGGTATATATTACTTCCCTATATGTCCCTCTATTATTAACGTCTAGTTGTATTGTCATACATTTGTTCTGGTTCACGGAAGAGTTTTCTAATATTTGTACAGTTAATCATGGACATTTCCCACCATACAATTCAGTTTTATACATTCCCATCTTTTGACCTCCAACTTGCCTTCTGGTGACACATATGATTCTGAGCGTCCCCTTTCCACCTCACTCACACACCATTCAACACTGTTAGTTATTCTCACATCTTGCTATTGACACCTCTGTTCATTTCCAAACATTTAAGTTCATCCTAGTTGAAAATTCTGCTCATACTAAGCAACTGCTCCCCATTCTTAAGCCTTGTCCTACATTTTGTTACCTTATATTTCATGTCTATGAGTTTACATCTTATAATTAGTTCTTATCAGTGAGACCCTGCAATATTTGTCCTTATGTGTCTGGCTTATTTCACTCAGTATATTGCCTTTGAAGTTTTGTTGTCAACCCTTTTTTTTTAAGATGGTTTTGTTCACACACCATACATTCCATCCTAAGTAAACAATTGATGTTTCTCTGTATGGTCACATATTTATGTGTTCACCACCTTCACCACTATCTATATAAGGGCATCTACATTTCTTCCACAAGGCAGGAGGGAGAGTCAAAGAAGGTAGAGAGGCAAAAGAAAGAGAAAAATAAATGACAGCTAAGAAGTAGCAAAAGGAAAAATAACCCTAAATCAAAGTATAGTGAAGAGTCATACAACACCACCAATGTCAAGTGTCTAACATGCCTCCCATATCCCCCTCTTATCTGCATTTGCCTTAGTGCATCACCTTTGTTACTTTAAAGTAAGCATAATACTATGATTCTGTTAGTTACAGTCTCTAGTTTATGTTGATTGCATCCCTCCCCCAATGCCTCCCCATTTTTAACACATTGCAGGTTGGCATTTGCTTGTTCTCCCTCATAAAAGAACATATTTGTACATTTTATCACCACTGTTGAATACTCTAGATTTCACCAAGTTACACAGTTCCATTCTTTATATTTCCTCCTTTCTTCTGGTGTCTCACATGCTCCCAACTTTCCTCTCTCAACTGTATTCATAGTTATCTTTGTTCAGCATACTTACATTGCTGTGCTATCTCCCAAAATTGTGTTCCAAACCACACACTCCTGTATTCTCCTATCACTCTGTAGTGCTCCCTTTAGTATATCCTGTAGGGTGGGTGTCTTGTTCACAAAGTCTTTCATTGTCTGTTTGTTGGAAAATATTTTGAGCTCTCTCTCATATTTGAAGGACAGCTTTGCTGGATATAGGATTCTTGGTTGGCAGTTTTTCTTTTTCAGTATCTTAAATATATCACACCACTTCCTTCTTGCCTCCATGTTTTCTGCTGAGAGATCTGCACATAGTCTTATTAAGCTTCCTTTGTATATGATGGATTGCTTTCATCTTGCTGCTTTCAGGATTCTCTGTCTTTGACATTTGATAATCTGATTAAGTGTCTTGGTGTAGGCCTATTCAGATCTATTCTGTTTGGAGTATGCTGCACTTCTTGGATCTGTAATTTTATGTCTTTCATAAGACATGGGAAATTTTCATTAATTATTTCCTCTATTATTGCCTCTGCCCCTTTTCCCTTCTCTTCTCCTTCTGGGACAGCAATGATACATACATTCTTGTACTTTGTTTCATCCTTAAGTTCCTGGAGATGTTGCTCATATTTTTTCATTCTTTTCTCCATCTGCTCCTTTGCGTGTAGGCTTTCATGTGTTTTGTTCTCCAGTTCTTGAGTGTTTTCTTCTGCCTCTTGAGATCTGCTGTTGTATGTTTCCATTGTATCTTTCATCTCTTGTGTTGTGTCTTTCATTTCCATAGAGTCTACTAGTTGTTTTTTTGAACTTTTTATTTGCCTTATGTATGCCCAGTGTTTTCTTTACAGCCTCTATCTCTTTTGTGAAATCTTCTCTAAAACTTTTTGATTTGATTTAGCATTAGTTGTTTAAATTCCTGTATCTCAGTTGAAGTGTACATTTGTTCCTTTGACTGGGTCATAGCTTTGTTTTTCTTACTATAGGTTGTAGTTTTCTGTTTTTTAGGCATCTGACCTCCTAGGCCACTCCAATCAGCTTTTCCCAGATGAGAAGAGGCTCAGGTCACAGAAGGAGGAAATATTCAGTATCTGGTTTCCCTGATGGTTTTTCTTAGAGGATTGATACACCTGTGCTTTCCTGCCTGGCAAGTGCAACTGTCAGTCTGTCACTGGCTGTTATAAGAGGGTGTGTCCTGTGGCTCTCCTACCCTATGCTTTGGGGTCTTGTTCTGGGAAGGCAGACAGTAGAGCTGGGCCCCTCTCTTTCCTCTTGGGAAGCTATGCCCCCTCCAGGGAGGTCATCTGAATATCAGTAAGTTCTTTGTTTCTCTGACTCTGCTGATCAAAGTGTTTTGATTTTAAAATGGCTGAGGCTGTCTTTATTGAAAAGCACTCTGGGCTGAAAATGGCTGAGACTTTCTCCACAGAGAGAGAAAGGGGCAGAAAGTTCCCAAATTCACCCATCAGCCAGAGATAGCACCCAATCCTCTGGGCTCCCCATCTTGAGACATATATTTCCCCCAACTCTCCCAAGGTTAGTTGTCACTAAAAGCCTGTGTCTCCTTGTTGTGGATTTGCTGTCTGTATTGAGCAGTTAACATTAAAATCCCAGTTGGAGCTGGGCTGAGAGAGTGCTGCTCTCTAGCACCATGAGGCTTCCATGAGGGATGGGCTCTTGGCTCTCAGCATGGGTCCACAGTTTTTACTTACAGATTTTATGCTGTGATCTCAGGCATTCCTCCCAATTCAGGTTGGTGAATAATGAGTGGACAGTCATGTTTGTCTCCTCGCAGTTATTCCAGGTTATTTACTAGTTTTTTCATCATTTATGAATTGTTCTGGGGGGAACTAACAGTGTTCCACTGCTCTCTATGCCACCATCTTAGCTCCTGTGTTACAGTTTTTTAGAAATTTTCCTTGTTATATGGAGTTCTGAATTTGTATGCAATTATTTAGATGTAACAGGAAATTTCCCAATGTGGTCTCATCTGTCATAAGGATTTTCTGCTTTTCAAAATCTGGCTCATCTCTGTTTTTAGGCTCTTTGTTGTATGAAGCCTGTTGATAGAAAAGTGAACATCATTGGTCCATCTTCTTATCATTGTTCTTTAAAAGGGATTTAGTGTTATATATCATGTGTACCGCTTCACTTGGAGTAATATACATTGCAAGTTACATCTGATATCAGCAACTATGAGATTTTTTTATGTCTTGCTCTTTCTGTACCCCTCTTTGCATGCCACTGGTTTTAGCAATATTTTTAGAAATTTTTGTGTTTGTCCCCTCCTATGTTCCTCTGTTGTCTTTATTTCTCTGTGATTTCTAACAGAAGTAGAAAAGTCTTATAAAGCCATGTTCAAATGAGTTATATTATTTCTATTTTTAAGTATTTTTCTTAGAATATATTATTTTATTTGACAAATTTATATGCAATTTTTATATACCAACTTATCCATGATAGATTTGCCCAATTATTAATACCATCCTTATGTCTTTCAGTGAAGTTTTATAATGTTCTTTCTAAACTGTTGCTTATTCTTGATGTGTTATACATCCTGCCTCAGTGCTGGAATATTATTGCTCCAGTTCTCTGACTATAACCATGTCTTTATTGTACTGAATCAAAATTGATTACCCATTAATCAGTGTTACCTACTTCTTCCTCTATTTCTGTGCAACTGTGATTTGTGATATGACCTCATGAAAAAATAAAAAATTCCACAGGAAGAAAGAATATGTGTAATATTTTGTAATCCTATTAGAAATTTTACCTTACTTTTCTGACAAGAAAACCAAATATAGGAAAGAAAATTGATTGTTTTAACCAAATCAATAGGACAGTTTCTGTGAAAAATTGTAATAAAACTAACAAATGCACTCTTAGTCTTGTCACATTCATTTCTCTGAAATAATGCCTATTTTTCAGGTTTAAAAACACTTTATGGAACAACTTGACATACTTCCCAAAGGTCTTCATTTGCATTTGCTTTTATATTCCTCATCCCTCTTATAAAAAATGAGCATGTGTTTCTGCCAAGGGTTGATTTTCTGTGACAAGCATAGGAAAACACTTTGCTAATTAGAGAGGCTTACATATTCCCTACTATTCTAAAATCCATTCCATTGATCTGATGTATTTCCTGGTTGTGTGAGTAAAGGAACACTGAACATACAGATGGAAAATCATTTTTTTTCTGTTTTAGAAGGCTGAATATTACACATAAGAGACAACACCCCATAATTCCATGTTCCTTTCTAGCCCAGCTTTATAACTCTAGGGAAAAATTACCAAAACCTCAAAAAATTAAAATAAAACCAACAGATCAAATGGTGATTAAGTCTAAAGATTGTGCCTTCTTTTAACCTTAGGTGCATTTTCTTGTGACATTCAACACAACAAATCTTCATTATTTGAATATAATTTGGTTAGTTTAATAAAATTTGGAGAGGTGTATTCATTACGGTTCTCTAGGGAAACAGAACCAATAATAGATCTCTACAAATATAATATTTTATACAAGTGTGTCATACAACTCTGAGGATACATGAGTTTAAATTCTGTAGGGTAGGATGCACATGTCCAAATTCCATAGGGCAGGCAGAGAACTGTTAACTCCAATGAAGGTGTTCAATGAACTCACAAAGAGACACTGGATAGACAAAGAAGTGAAAGTTCTCTCTTTTCTCCCTTAAATGTCTTCAACAGATTTATTAAATCTAGTGGATTGAATTGTCTCATTATGGAAGACATGCCCTTCATTGATGTAATCAGCTACAGATGCAGTCAATTGTTTGATGATTTAATAAACCAGCCTTCTGGTTTATTAACCAGCCACCAATGTCCTTGAAGTAATGGTTAAGCCAGTGCTTGCTTGAAAGACAGCTGGGCACCATTACCTGGCTAAGTTGACACATAAACCTAACCATCACAACTAACTATGATAATTATAAATTTCTTTTCTTAAGACTAAGACCTCAGCCAAAATCTATATTATTAAGATATACCTGTTTACACTATGTACTAGAAAGAAATAAAATTATTTTTATAGAAATCCATAATTCAGGTTTTTCAAGAATCACTTTTCTATATTAGTGAAGCTTTTGTGAAATATTGTTCTGCTTTTGATAGATCTTTGTGTCTGTGCATTTGCATGCATGCATTGCATAATTAGTAACTTTAACTTCATTAGCACAGTTCAGCAGATAAGGACAATATGAAAAATATTTTTATATAATATCAAGTTCAGGGTAGTTTTACATTATTAAAAACAATTTATCTATGGAGCAAATGAGAAATAAAACATCATAGTTTGTAGTATTTCATTCATTGTAATTATTTCTCATGGACCTTGAGCATTTTTAATTTCCAAGATTAACTGAAACAATTAATTTAGTGTGATAGAAGTTCACCTACAGGTCCCTACTAAATTTTGAGTGGGAGTAAAAAATTTTGGTTCTGCCACTGATTTCCTAGGTGATCTTAACCAAGTAATTTACTTGTCTACTTTTCATATCCAGCTGGAGATACAGTTAATCATACCTTCCTTCTATTTGCTTTGCAGTTGGATTAGAGACATGATTAATTAAAAGAGGGTTTGTAAGCTAAATGAGATATAAGTACCAATTATAATTTCCACTTTGTATGCTTTCTACTGATAAATTAATAGAAACAAATTTACCCAATTTTAAGTCACTCAAGGAAGGCATGTTTAAAAATATAGCCAATGAAAGGTGAAAAAAAAAACAGTCTTGGAATATAGCTTAAGACCTTTGATATAATCCTCTGCAATGGTGGGTAACCATTCTTCCTATTTTAAGTCATTCTGCTTTAAACTATTCAGATAAAAGTAATAATCTGAATTATATGACAACAAAACAGCTGCCTGCAATATTCAGTTAAAGTTATTATTTTGTGATTTTTCTTTTACATTTCAAATAATTCATTTAGATTTGCCTGGATAAAGATCTCTACCCACTCTTGTGTGAGTTACATGATTTTTGAAGCTATAGGTTTTTTAAATATGTAATTGTTTACTGTTCTTGATTTCCTTAAGTTTTTAATGAGAAAACGCCACTTTGATTTTCTCTTCATGAAATTGTACCATCTGCACATCAAGGATAAAATGAACATGAGTACCACACAAAATATACCTACTGTTAAAAGCAGTATTTGATTCTGTATTTAGCTATAATTTTATATTAATAAAATACCAATATGAATAATTGAAATATCTCCTATTGCTTTCAAACTTAACTGGGGGACTTGAATGGAGGCTTAATTTTTAAGTGACAAAATGATAAATGACTCTTTTTATACATGTGTAACTTTCCATTTAGGTCTATTTAGACTTTAAATTAATTAAGCCTTTTTGTGGCTCAGTTCATTCCAAGATTATTATTTAAAATCAAAAGAAATCTAATACACACAGGGAGAATCAGACTTGGAGGAATATTGATAACATATATATTTCAAGCTTTTATGAATTACAATTTCTCAATTGAAACAAGTTACTTATCTAGGCATTAGGCACCATGGAATATTGCTTAGTACCAAATTGAATTTATTAAATTGTTTCCTAGCATGTTGGCTTACTTAACATTCAAAAATGTTTAATTATTTCTAGGGAGACATATACCAGCAGAAAATAACTTGTTCAAGCTGTTATTACACTTAGGGATTACTCTGATCTCAAGCTTTTTCTAAAGGCAAGCATTTATAATCAATAGAAGTTACCAATATTTCCAAACTCTTTGCTCACTTGACAATTCTGTTTTAAAAACAATGCATATTTAAGTGTGTCAACCATTTAGGCTAGAAATTTTTGTTATAAAATATAAAGGACATCTTTAAATTTTATATGGCAACTACAGCTCATTTAATTAACATGTTTCTTCATTAATATTCTCTAGCATTTGGAGCAATTCATTTTAAAATACAATTTTATTGAGATATATTCACACATCATATAATCCATCTAAAGTATACAATCAATGGCTCATAGCATCATCATAAGGTTGTGCATTCATCATAAAAATCAATTTTAGAATATTTTCATTACTACAAAATACAGAAAGAAAATTAAAAAATAACACCCAAACCATCCCATACCCTTTATCCTCATATATATATATATATATATATATATATATATATATATATATAGTCATTTTATTACTTAGTTGCCCATACACTGGGTAAAGGGAGTGTCAGTCACAAGGTTTTCACAGGCACACAGTCACATGATAAAAGCTATATAGTTATACAATTATCATCAAAAATCATGTCCACTGGATTACAGTTCAATGGATTCAAGTATTTCCTTCTAGCTATTTTAATAAAGTAGAAACTAAAAATGAGTATCTATATGATGCTTAAGAATAACCTCCAGAATGACCTCTCTAATCTATTTGAAATCTCTCAGGCACTGAAACTTTTTATTTCATTTCTTTTCACTCTTTTGGTCAAGAAGGCTTTCTCAATCCCATGACGCTGGCTCCAGGCTCATCCCCAGGAGTCATGTCGCACATTGCCAGGAAGATATACTCCCCTGGGAGTCATGCTCCTTGCAGGTGAGAAGGCAGTTAATTTACCTGCTGAGTTGTCTTAAAGAGAGAGGCCACATCTGAGAAACAAAAGAGGTTCTTTGGGGGTGACACATAGGTGTACTCATAGGTAGTCTTATGAAAAAAAATCATTTTAATAACTGTATAATATGTGCAAAAGTCCTTTAAAGGGCTCTCAGTCATAAAATTTATTCTTTAAAAGTAACTACTAGTTCCTTGACTTTTACCTACAATGCAAAATAGAACTGAGATTTTTGTATGGTAGAGGAAGGAGAAAAGCCTTGAAAGAGTGGAAAAGGGTGAAATAAAGAAGCATTTTATTCTTCTTCTACTGAGACATGTGAATGTATTTGTCAAATAATCCCCTAAGCACTTTTACCAGATACATCTTTTAGGAGTAAAAGCAAAGTTATGATTAGGGGCTCCAGATCCCTGTGAGAAGTTTTCTTCTTTTTACAGCAGAAACATTCACTAAGAATTTGATACGGCCTATTCACAATTTCATAATGTAAAACAAGTTATAATAAGAAATTATCTGTAGTATCAATTAGAAGGGATGCTTGGTGAAAATGTTTATGAAATCACCTAAGGGAACTGCTGTGGCTTTTCTGAAACTATGAAAGCAATTAGACTAGGTAACCACTAAAATCTCATCCAAACCCATGTTCCATACCTTCACTATAATATAGATAAACTATAATTTAAGTATTAAAATAATATATATAATACATAATATAAAACATATAAAATTAATAAATAATTTTAAATGTTTGCTTTCCTTCAAATTGTGTAGTCACTAGTTCTAGGTACAGTGAAATATTTACAATAAGTATGAAAAAACTTCATCCCACAGCAAACATCAAGAATGATATAAAGTCTTGTGTGAACACAAGTGTAAATGGAGTGTTTTATTTTTTAAGTGCTATGATTGCCCAATGAACTGAAATAACCAAAAAGAAAAACAGGGGCCATTAGTTGCTTCAAAATACATGATTTTTATCAATAAAGGGGAGTACCAAGTCCATTCATCTGGAGAGAAATAGCATAGGGAAAGATATGGAGGTAAAATTGAGTATGGTGTGTGGAAAATATAAGATCTTTCTCTCTACAAATATTCTAAGAAGGTCCTATTATATTTTGCTGTGCACATTGCAAGATATAATTTTCTAAGTGATTTTGATTGTTACCTTCTGTCAATGCAATTTTATCTCACAGACACTTAGGATTTTTTTTTCATATCTGACAAATTTTCCATAGGTTATTCATTGAATTGCATTCAAGGGTCAAATATTTATGTTGTAATTTTGAACATGTATGACAGACTTGTGTGCTTTCGGCATTAGCAAAATACATTCCTTCCCAAAAGAGTTAATTCACCTATACCCTGAAAAAATAGATAATTAAGTAATTTTAATCTACTTTCCTTGCCTGTGTTTAGCTCATTAATAAGTATTAAAAGTGCCTGGCAATTATGTCATCAGTAAAGTGAGTGAAATAGAATGAAAAATTTTGATATGCAAAAGAAAAGAAACCTTAAGAATCACTTAATTATGCCCTCTCCATTTTACCATTTAAGAAAACAATTGAGCCATTTGTAATTAATTCCTTCTCATTATAGTTAATTGCACACTTTAGATGAAAATATTCCATTTTTAGAAAATTATATGAAATACTGAAAATTGCCAAGTTGATAATCTCCTTTGTATATGCAAAGTTGACATCAGTGATGTTAAAATGAAAGCACTTAGCTTGAACTATTAACAGCAAAATATATGGTATTATCATCATATCATTAACTTCATATTAGCCTAGTTTGACCTTTCTGGAGTAATACTTCAGAATGTCCTTATATCTTCCTCTTTTTTTGGCAATCAATGGCTTTTAGTATAGTCACAGAGTTGTGCATTCATCACCACAATCAATTTTAGAACATTTTTATTACTCCAAAAAGAGAATCCCCATATTCCTTTGCAGACACCTCTTAATCCCTCTATCATTTCCTAACCCTACATTACTGCTAATTTATCTCTATAAAAGTTTTTATATTTACATTTTATGTAAATGTAAACATGCAATATGTAGTAATTTGTGTTTGTTTTACTTCATTTAGCATAATGTTTTTTAATTATTGATTTTTTAATTAAAGAGGTTGCAGATTTATAGAAAAGTCATGGAAAAAACAGTTTTTCCATATACCTCCCTATTGTTGACACTTTACATTAGTGTGGTACCTTTGTTACAATTAGTGAAAGAATATTAAAATATTGTTAACTGCAGTTCATAGTTTATATTAGGTGTAATTTTTCTATATACCACCTTATTAACACCATGTAATAGTGTCATATATTTGTTATAATTCATGAAAGAACATTCTTACATTTGTACTATTAACCCCAGTCTATCATCCATTACTGGGTTCACTGGATTTTCAGTCCCATGTTTCATTTTCTAACATTCATTCCAGTAAAGCACATGACCCCAAATGTCTCCTTAGAACCATAATCACCAATATAGGTCAGTGCTGTTAAATGCACTCAATAGTATGTTGCTATTACCACCGTCCATTTTCAAACACTTACAATCAATCTAAATAGAAATTCTACACAAATTAAGCACCAACTCCCTTTCTCTACACTATTCTATCTCATGATGACATATGTTATAGATTCTGACTCTCTGATTTACTTATTATAATTAATTCTTGTCAGTGAGGTCATATTATATGTATCATTTTGTGTATGGCTTATTTAACTGAACATAACATCATTTCACTGAACATAATATCATTAAGTTCACCCATGTTGTTGCAGCATCAGGATTTCATTCCTTCTTACAACTGAATAATATTCCTTTGTATGTGTATACCACATTTTGTTTATCCATTTATGTGTTGATGGGCATGGGTTTTTTTCATCTTTTGGCAATAATGAACAATGCCACTATGAACATCAGGGTGGAAATGTCTGATCACTTTCCTGCTTTCATTTCTTCTGGGTATAGACCTAGGAGTGGGATTGCCAGATCATGTCACAATTCTAAACTTAACTTCCTGAGGAATTGCCAAACTGCTTTCCACAGTGGCTGCTCCATCCTACATTCCCAACAGCAGTGAATATGTTTTGTCTCCACATCCTCTCTCACACTTCTATTTAAAAAAATAGTGACCATTCTATAGGCATGAAATGATATTTCATTGTGGTTTTGATTTGCATTTCCCTAATAGCTAGTGATGTTGAGCATCTTTTCCTGTGCTTTTTATCCATTTGAATTTCGTCATTTGTATTTTTTTCTCTTTGGAGAAATATCTCTTCAATATTTTGCCCATTTTTAATTGGGTTGTTTGTATTTTTATAGTTGAGTGTAGGATTTCTTTATATAATCTCAAAATTAAACTGTTATCACATATGTGGTTTACAAAACATTTTCTCCCCTTGAGTTGGCTGCCTTTTTGTCTTTTTGGCAAAGTCCTTTGAAGCACAGAAATCTTCAGTTTTGAGGAGGGCACACTTATCAATTTTTTTTCTTTCTTTGCTTGTGCTTTGGGTGCAAGGTCTAGGAAACTACCACCTATCACTAGATCTTGAAAGTGTTTCACTTATTTTCTTCTAGGAATGTTATGGCCCTGGCTTTTATATTTAAGTCTGTGAACCATTTTGCATTAATTTTTCTACAATGTGTGAGATAGGGGTCCTCTCTCCTTCTTTGGGATATGGATAGCCAGTTCTCCCAGCACCATTTCTTGAAGAGACTGTTCTGTCACAGATGAGTGGATTTGGCAGCCTTGTCAAAATCAATGGACCAGGGTGAGGGCCAAGATGGCAACATAGAGAAGAGTGAAATTTAGTTAGTCTCTTGGAACAACTAATAAAAAAAACAAGAATAACTAGTAAATAATTTGGAATAACTGCTGGGAGATAACTGTGACTGTCCACACATCATAAACCAACCTGGATTGGGAGTAATGCCTGAGACCACAGCATAAAACCTGTAAGTAAAAGCTATGGAATCATGCTGACAGCTCCTCCCCCATGGTAGTCTGAGCTGAAAAACCTCACTGCCTTAGAAACTAGTGGCACTCTGAGCAGAGTGAGTGAATACATCTCAGCTGAGCTCCAACTGGGGTTTTAATTAACAAATGCAGACTGCTGAATACAAGCTACAAACCTCCAACAAGCATACAGAGGTTTTTGGTGATGACTGACCTTAAAAAACAAGAAGACTCATGTGACCAGGGAGGGGGAGCCCAGAAGATCAGGTATTACCTCTGGCTGATGAGTGAATCTGGCAGGGCCATGTACTGGCTCCAAAACAGGGCTTTCTGTCCCTTTATCTCTCTCTGAACCTGAAGGTCTCAGAAAAGAGACAGCCACAGCCATTTTCAGTTACCAGTGCTCTGATGCAGACAGGGGAGGAGATAACAGAGTCAGAGAGACAAAAATTCAAATGCAGATGAAAACTCATGAGGGGGTTTATCTTCTCTAAGAGTAAGGAGGTGGTGCCCAGTTTTCCCTTCAGAACAAGACCCCAGAGCCTGGGGAAAACAGCCAAAACAGAAACTGAAGTGGCCCATCTCCTTACACCAGTCAGGAGTGATAGACTGACAGGAGCCACCTGCTGGGAAGGTTAGGAAAATCACTGCCACTGGAAACCTCACAGAAAAGTCTGTCATACCTCTAAGATAAACCCTGAATATAACCCTATTCTGAGACCTGAACCAGTTCTGGTCTGGGAAAATCTGACTGGGGTACCAAGGAAACTAGATGCCCAGACAAGAGAAAACCACAATCTATACTAGGAAAAATGAGGACATGGCCCAGTCAAAGGAACAAACTTACACCACAATCAAGATACAGTTGAGATACTGTTTCACTTTAATGAAACAATCTATTAAAGATTTTCAAAAAAATATGCTAAATGAAATTAAAAAAAACAAATTGACACATTCAGGGAATATATAACAAAAGAGATGAAGGCTATAAAGAAAACACTGGGTGAACATAAGGTAGAAATCGCATGTTTGAAAAAACAACTGGCAGAATCTATGGAATTGAAAGGCAAAAACAAGAGATGAAAAACACAATGGAGACATACAACAGCAGTTCTCAAGAGGCAGAAGAAAACACTCAAGAACTGCAGAACAAGACAAGTGAAATCCTACACACAAAAGAACAGATAGGGAAAAGAATGAAAAAAAAAATATGAGTAACATCTCAGGGAATTGAAGGATGACATGAAACACACAAATGTACATGTCATGGGTGTCCCAGAAGGAGAAGAGAAGGGAAAAGGGGCAGAAACAATAATAGAGGAAATAATGAAAATTTTCCATCTCTTATGAAAGACATAAAACTACAGATCCAAGAAGTGCAGTATACCCCAAACAGAATAGATCTGAACAGACCTATGCCAAGACACTTAGTAATCAGATTATCAAATGTCAAAGACAAAGATAGAATCTTGAAAGTAGTAAGAGAAAAGTGATCCATCACATATAAAGGAAGCTTGATAAGACTGGGCAGATTTCTCAGTAGAAACCATGGAGGCAAGGAGAAAGTGGTGTGATATGTTAAGATACTGAAAGAGAAAAACCACCAACCAAGAATACTATGTCAGGCAAAACTGTCCTTCACATATGAGGGAGAGTTTAAAGTATTCTCTGACAAACAGACAATGATGCCTGTGCTATAGGAAATGCTAAAAGGAGCAGTAAAGACAGGAAAAGACAGGAGTGAGAGGTTTGGAACACAGTTTGGGTGATGGTAGCATAGCAATATAAGTACACTGAACAAAGATGACAGTGAGTATCATTGAAAGAGGAAGTTTAGGAGCATGTGGGACACCAGAAGGAAAGAAGAAAGATAAAGACTGGAACTGTATAATTCAATGAAACCTAGAGTGCTCAACAATTGTGATAAAATGTACAAATTTGTTTTTGCATGAGGGAGAACAAATGAATGTCAACCTTGCAAGGTGTTTAAAATAGGGCGGTATCGGGGAAAAATACAATCAATGCAAACTAGAGATTATAGTTAAGAGAAATTTTTGTATTTTGCTTCCTTTAATGTAACAAAGGCAATGTACCAAAGCTAAATGCCTATAAGAGGGAGACATAAGGGAGGGATATGGGACTCTTGGCACTGGTGATGTTGTCTGACTCCTATTCTACTTTAGTTTAATTCTATCTTTACTTTTGTTGCTTTTTAGCTGCATGTTTTTCCTCTTTTTCTTTTTCTTTTTCCTCTCTACTTTCTTTGACTCTTTCTCCTTTGTTAAAGAAACAGAGATGTCCTTTTACAGATAGTGGTGACAGTGGTGAATACATAAATATGTAACTATACAGGGAATCATCAATTGTTTTCTTAGGATGGAAAGTATGGTGGGTGAACAAACGATCTTAAAAGAAAAACTAATTGATGAAGAAACCTTGAGGACACTATATTAAGTGAAATAAGTCAGACACATGAGGACAAATATTGCAGGGTCTCACTGATATGAACTAATTATAATATGTGAACATATAGACCTGAAATATAAGTGAACAGGATATAGAATGAGGCTAAAGAATGGAGAACAGTTGCTTATCATGAGCAGAATGTTCAACTAGGTTGAATCTAAGTGTTTGGAAGTGGACAGAGGTGATGGTAGCACATTATTGTGAGAATAACTAACAGTGCTGAATGGTGTGTGAATGTGGTAGAAAGGGGAAGCTTAAAGTCACCATAGGTCACCAGAAGGAAAGTTGGAGATTAAAAGATGGGAATGTATAAAACAGTGAATCTTGTGGTGGACAATGTCTGTGATTAGTTGTACAAATATTAGAAATATCTTTCATGAACTAGAACAATTGTATGGCATTATAACTAGAAGCTAATAATAGAGGGGTATATAGGGGAAAATATACCTATTGCAAACTATGTACTACAGTTAACAGTATTTTAACATTCTTTCATCAGCAGTAAAAAAATGTACTATACCAATACTATGAGTCAATTATGCAGGGGGGTGGTGGTTAGGGGTAGAGGAGGAACTGAGTTTTCTTTTTTGTCTTTATTTTCTGGAGTAATGAAAATGTTCTAAAATTGAAAAAAAAAATTGTGGTGATGGATCCACAGCTGTATGATGGCACCATGGGCAATTGATTTTGACTTTGGATCTTTGGATAATTGTATGGTATGTGAAAAATCTCAATAACATTAAATTTAAGAAAATCAATTGACCATAGATATGTGGGGCTATTTCTGTATTCTCTGTTTAATTCTATTGGTCTATAAATTGATCTTCATGCAAGTATCTTGCTATTTTGACCACAGTAGCTTTCTAATATGCTTTAAAATATCAATCCATTGGCTTCATTCTTATTTTTGAGATATTGTTGGCTATTCCAGGCCCTTTACCCTCCAAAATAAAATTTCACAATTAGCTTTTCCATTTCTGCAAAACAAGATGTTAGAATTTTAATTTGGATTGCATTGAGTTTGTAAATCAATTTGGGTATACTTGACATGTGAACAATATTTAGTCTTCTAACTAAAGGACACAGAATATCCTTCCATTTATTTAGGTGTTCTTTGATTTATTTAGCTATGTTTTGTAGTTTTCTGTGTAGAAGTCCTTTACATGCTTGGTTAAATTTATTTCTAGATATTTGATTCTTTTAATTGCTATTCTAAATTGATTTTTTTTCTTTATTTTCTCCCTAGATTGCTCATTACTAGTGTATAGAAACATTATTGTTTTTAGTTGTTAATCTTGTCTCCGTCACTTTGTTGAACCCATTTATTAGACCTAGTAACTTTGTTCTATATTTTTCAGGACTTCCTATAGGATCATGTCATCTGCGAATACTGAAAGTTTAACTTCTTTCTTTCCAATCTGTATGGTGTTTATTTCTTTTTCTTGCCTAGCTGCCCTAACTAGACCTTCCAGCAAAATGTTGAATAACAGTGGTAACAGTGACAGTGGGAATCCTTTTATTGTTGCAGATCTTAGAAGGAAAACTTTAGGTTTTTGACACAGTACAAGGTTAGCTGTGGGTTTTTCATATATTTCCTTTATCATGGTGAGGAAGTTTCCTTCTATTCTTATCTTTTGACATGCTTTTATCAAGAAAGGATGCTGGATTTTTTCAAATGCCTTTTTAATGTCAATCAAGATGATCATGTGGTTTTTTCACCTTCAATTTTTTTATATGGTGTATTACATTATTTTGTTTTCTTGTGTTGAACCACCCTTCCATATTTGGGATAAAACCCACTTGATTATGATGTGTAAATGTTTTAATATGCTGTTGGATTTGATTTTCAAGGATTTTGTAGAGGAATTTTGCATATCTGTTCATGAGAGAAATTGGTCTGTAATTTTATTTTCTTGCAGTATTTTATCTGGCTTTGGTATTAGGGTGATGATGGCTTCATAGAATGATTTAAGTAGTGTTAAATCCTTTCCAAATTCTTGGAAGAGTTTGAGCAGGATTGGTATTAATCTTCAGTGATTAGTAGAATTCACCATCTGGCACTGGGATTTTCTTTTGTGAGAGGGTTTTGATGATCAATTCAATTCATTTACATCTGATTCTTATGATGGGTTAACTCTGAAGTTCCATTACTCCCGCTTCTCTAGTGTTTTATTGTTGATTGGCTTTGTGTTAAAGCTCTTCTTTGAAGCTTCTCCAACTTATTCTGGACCTCTAGGGTAACCAATGTTTAACTGTTCAGATTTTCTCAGCTATTTTTCATCTGATCTTTCCCTGGATATGCAGTGCAATTTTTAATATTGCACCTTTTGCACAATTGTTTCACCTCCCAAGAGAGAGCTTAATTTTTTTCTGTTCCTTCTATGGGAATCTTGACCTGTTCTGAGTTTTCAGGGTTTTTTTGTTGTTATTTTTTGCAGACTTTTCTCTGCAGCTCTTATGATTTGTTTAATTTCTCTCCCTCACTCAGTTCCCCTTTTTCATTACACTTTTCATGTGAAAGCCAAAGATAAAGACAGAATCCTGACAGCAGCAAAAGAAAGGTGATTCATCATTTAAAACAGACACACAATAAGACTCAGTCCCAATTTCTTATCAGAAATGATGGAAGAAATAAGAGAGTGTCATGATATATTTAAGACAATGAAAGAAAAAAAAAAAGTCAGCCCCAAATTTTTATCCAGAAAAAGCTAATGTTCAAAAATGAAGGAGATTTTAATATATTCATGGAAAAAGAGAAATAGAACTTGTAAGCAAGAGACCTGCCCTAGAAGAAATACTAAAGGGGGTTCTTTAGGACAAAAAGAAAAGACAGGGTAGAGTGGCTTGGAGTAGAATGTAGAAATCAAGATTATCTGTAAGGGTAACTAACATGGTAAAAAGAAAGACAAAAATGTGATGTGATATATAAAACCAAATGATAAAATAGTTGAAATGGCTACTGTCTTTACACTAATAACTTTGAATTTTAATGGATTAAACTCTCCAATCAAAAGACAGAAAATGGAAGAACAGATAAAAGGCATCATCTAACTACATGCAGTCTACAGGGGACTCACCTTATATCCCAAGATACAAATAGATTGAAAGTGAAAGAGGAAAGTGATATTGCACCTAAACAGTAACAAAAAAGAGCTGGGGTAGCTATATAATATCAGACAAAATAGACTTTAAATACACAACTGTTATAAGGACCAAGAAGGGCATTATATGTTAATAAAAGGAGCATTCCACTAAGAAGAAAAAACAAATATTTATGCACTTAACCCTGATGCCCCAAAATACATGAGGCAAACACATGAAGGGAGAAATAGATGTTGCTAACATGATAGTTGTATACTTCACAGCACTTATCAGTAGATAGAACATCTAGATGGAGGGTCAATAAGGAAAAAGAAAAATTGAATAATATGATAAATGATATAGATCTAACAGACAAATACAGAAAAATGTATCCCAGAGCCACAGGATAAACATACTTTTTGTGTGTTCATGGATCATTCTCCAGAATATATCACATTTGGTCAGAAAACGAGTCTCAATGAATTTAAAAAAAAATGAAATTATATAAGGCACTTTCTCTGACCATAATGGAATGAATCTAGAAACCAATAAGGGGGAGAGAACCAGAAAATTCACAAACAAATGGAAGTTAAACAACACACTATTAAATAATTATTGGGTCAAAAAAGAAATTGCAAGATAAATCAGCATATATCTTGAGACAAATGAAAATGAGAGCACAATATATCAAAACCTATGGGAGGCAGTGAAGGCAGTGCTGAAAGTTAAATTTAAAGCATTAAACATCTACATTAAAAAGGAATAAAGAGCTAAAACTGAAGACCTAACTGCACACCTGGAGGGAAAAGAAAGCAGAAGGAAAGAAATAACAAAGATTAGAGCACAAATATATGAAATTGAGAATAGAAAAACAATAGAACAAACAAAACCAACAAATGGTAACTTTAGAAGATAAAAAAAAATGGTGAATCCTTAGCTAGACTGACAAAGAAAAAAAAGAGAAGATCCTAATAAATAAAATTAGAAATGAGAGAAGGGACATTACTACTGACAACTCAGATATAAAAAGGGGCATAAGTGCATACTATGAACAACTGTATAACAATAAGTTAGACAATTTAGATGAAATGGACAAATATCTAGAAACACATGAACAACCTACACTGACTCTAGAAGAAATAGAAGACCTCAACAGAACAACTAGAAAAGAGATTGAAACAGTCATCAAAATCCAACAAAAAATGTTCAGCACCAATTGGCTTCACAGGTGAGTTCTACCAATCATTCCAACAAGAATTAATACTGACCCTGTTTAAACTCGTCCTAAAATTTGAAGAGGAGGGAACACTACATAACTCATTCTATGAAGCCAATATCACCCTAATACCAAAGCCTGATAAAATATTAGAAGAAAAAAAAATTACAGAACAATTTTTCTCATAAATATAGATGTAAAAATCCTCAAGAAAATACTTAAAAATCAAACCCAATAGCACATTAAAGGAATTTTACAACATGATCATTTGGATTTTATCTCAGGTACACCAGGGTAGATCAACACAAGAAATCCATAAATGTAGTTGTGCTGGTTTGAATCTATTATGTACCCCAGAAAAGCCATGATCTTTTAATCCAATCATGTGAGGGCAGACATGTTATGAATGGGGTCTTATTTTATTATTTTATTGAGATTGTTTACATACCATACAATTATCCAAGGATCCAAAGTGTACAATCAATTGCCCCCAGCCCATCATACAGCTGTGCATCAATCACCACAATTAATTTTTTTGCAATTTTTAGAACATCTTCATTACTCCAGAAAAGAAATAAAGGCAAAAAAAGGAAACTCAAATCCTCCCATTCCCCTAACTAATGCTCCCCCCCTTTATTGACTCATAGTTTTGGTAAGTACGTTTGTTACTACTGATGAAAGAATGTTAAAATACTAATTGTAGTATACAGATTGCAATAGGTATATTTTTTCCTATATGCTGCTCTATTATTAACTTGCAGCTATGGTATCATACATTTGTTCCAGTTCATGAGAGAGATTTTGAATATTTGTACAGTTAGTCACAGACATTGTCCACCACAAGATTCACTGTTTTATACATTCCCATATTTTAGCCTCCACCTTTCCTTCTGGTGACGTACATGACTCTGAACTTACCCTCTCCACCACCTTCACACACCATTCAGCATTGTTAGTTATTCTCACATGATACCATCACCACTGTCTGTTTCCAAATGTTTAAGTTCACCCTAGTTGAACATTCTGCTCATAATAAGCAACCACTCCTCATTCTTTAGCCCCATTCTATATCCTGGTAACTTATATTTCATGTCTATGTGTTTACATATTACAATTAGTTCATATCAGTGAGACTCTGCAATATTTATCCTTATGTGTCTGTTTTATTTCACTCAATATAGTGCCCTCAAGGTTTCTTAATCAACCCATTATTTAAGACAGTTTTGTTCACACCCCATACATTCTGTCCTAAGTAAACAATTGACGGTTCCCAGTATAGTCATGTATTTATGTATTCACCATGATTTCCACTATATATCTAAGGATACTTCCATTTATTCCACAAAGAAGGAGGAAGAGTCAAAGAAGGTAGAGAGACAAAAGAAAAAAGAAAGTAGATGAGAGAGAGAGAAAATAAAAACAAAACATGACAGCTAGAAAGCAACAAAAGGAAAGATAGTATTAAACTAAAGTAGAATAAAGTCAGACAACATCACCATTGTCAAGTGTCCCAAACCATCCCCCTATGCCCCCCCCCCAAATAAGCATTTAGCTTTGGTATATTGTCTTTTTTATACTAAAGGAAGCATAACACAATGTTTCTGTTAACTATAGTCTCTAGTTTGCATTGACTGTATTTTCCCCCAATCCCACCCCATTTTTAACACCATGCAATGTTGACATTCATTTGTTTTACCTCATGAAAAAAACAAATTTGTACCTTTTATTGCAATCACTGAGCACACTAGATTTCACTGAGTTACAGAGACCCAGTCTTTATCTTTCCTCTTTCTCTCTGGTGTCCCACATGCTCCTATTCTTCCTCTTTCAACCATACTCACAGTCATCTTTGTTAAGTGTACTTATATTGCTGTGCTACTATCTCCCAAATTTGTGTTCCAAACCTCTCACTCCTGTCTTTTCTTTTCTGTCTGTAGTGCTCCCTTTAGTGTTTCCTGTAGAGCAGGTATCTTGTTCACAAACTCTATCATTGTCTGTTTGTCAGAGAATATTTTAAGCTCTTCCTAAAATTTGAAGAACAGTTTTGCCAGATATAGGATCCTTGGTTGACAGTTTTTTTCTCTTTCAGTATCTTAAATATATCACCCCACTTCCTTCTTGCCTCCATGGTTTCTATTGAGAAATCCACACATAGCCTTAGCAAGCTTCCTTTGTATGTGATGGATTGCTTTTCTCTTGCTGCTTTCAGTGTTCTCTCTTTATCTTTCATGTTTGATAATATGTTTATTAAGTGTCTTGGCATCGGTCTATTCAGATCTATTCTCTTTGGGGTATGGTGCACTTCTTGGATCCATAATTTTATGTCTTTCATAAGATATGGCAAATTTTCATTGATTATTTCCTCTATTATTTCTTCTGCCCCTTTTCCCTTCTCTTCTCTTTCTGGGACACCCATGACATGTACATTACTGCATTTCATGTTATCATTCAATTCCCAGAGACGATGCTGATAATTTTCCATTCTTTTCTCTATCTGTTCTTCTGTGTGTTGGCTTTCAGGTGCCTTGTTCTCCAGTTTCTGAGTGTTTTCTTCTGCCTCTTGAGATCTTCTGTTGTATTTCTCCATTGTGTGTTTCATTTCTTGTGTTGTGCCTTTCATTTCCATAGATTCTGCCAGTTGTTTTTTCTAACTTTCAATTTCTACCTTATGTATGCCCAGTGTTTTCATTATACACTTCATTTCTTTTGCTATATCTTCCCTAAACTTTTTGAATTGATTTAGCATTAGTTGTTTAAATTCCTGTATCTCAGTTGAAGTGTAAGTTTGTTCCTTTTACTGGGACATAACTTCATTTTCCTTAATGTAGGTTGTAGTTTTCTGCTGTCTAGGCATCTAGTTTCCTTGGTTACCCCAATCAGGTTTTCCTGGACCAGAATGGGTTCAGGTCTTGGAAGGAAGCAATAGCATCTGATTTCCCTGAGGGTGTCTTAGAAGTTCGATACACCCTGTGAGGCCTCAAGTCACCGTGCTTTTCTGCCCAGCAGTTGGCGCCTGTCAGTTTGTAACTCCAAAGTGGTGTAAGAAGGTGTGGCCCATGGCTCTTTTCCCCCAGGCTCTGGGGTCTGGTTCTGAATAGAATGTAGTGGTAGAGCTTGGCACCACTTCTTCCTCTTAGAGAAGATACACCCCTTAGGGAGAGGTCATTTGTTTTTGAATAATCTCTCTGTCTCTGCTATCTCCACCCTTGTCTGGGTCTCAGCACTGGGAACTGAAAGTGGCCGAGGCTTTCTCCACTAAGCCAAAAAAGGGACAGAAATCCCTGTTTCATGGCTGGTCTTTGGCCCCCCTCAGTTTCACCCATCATCCAGAGATAGCATCAGGCCCTCTGGGCTTCCCTTCCCTCCCAGAGAAGTCTTCCAGCTCTCCAAGGTCAGTCATCACCAAAAGCCTCTTCATGCTTGTTGGGGATTCATAGCTTGTATTGAGTGGTCCATGTTTGTTAATTAAAATCCAAGTTGGAGCTCAGCTGAGCTATATTTGCTTGCTTGGGGAGTGCTACTCTCTAGCACCATGAAGCTTTGAGGTTTGGGCTGTGGGGGAGCGGCTCCTGGCTTGGGTTCACAGTTTTTGCTTTCAGATTTTATGCTGGAATCTCAGGCATTCCTCCCAATTCAGATTGGTGTATTATGAGTGATCATGTTTTTCCACCCGCTGTTATTTCAGATTATTTACTAGTTGTTCCTGGTTGTTTATTAGTTGTTCCGGGGGGACTAACTAGCTTCCACTCCTCTTTATGCTGCCATATTCTTCCTCTAATACGAATGGGATCTTTTGATTAGGTAATTTCCATGGAGATGTGACCAACCCAGTTGTGGGTGGAACTTTGGATTATATTATTTCCATGGAGATGTGACCCCATCCATTCAAGGTCCATATTAAATATCTTGCTGGAGAACTTAAGAGAGCTCACAGAGGCAGAAGCTCAGAGAAGCTGAGAGAGACATTTTGGAAAGAAGCTAAGATATGTAAACCACTGTTTGCCCACAGGAGAAGCAAGAAGGATCCACAAGAGTGAACACAGACCCAGATGCTTGGAGATGAAGCCCAGAGTTTGTACAGGAGAAGCTAAGAGAGGACCCTTAGGTATTTAAAGAGAAATGCCCTGGGAGAAACAAGCAGGGATGCACAGGATTTGAGAGAGAGAAGCTAAGACAGAAGCCCAGAGACTTTTTGAAGAAAGCAATGCAACCCAGGAGAAAAGGACCAGTAGATGCCAGCTACATGCCTTCCCAGCTGACAGAAGTGTTCCATAACCATCAGCCTTTCTTCAGTGAAGGGATATTCTTGTAGACACCTTACTTTAGACACTTTTATGGCCTCAGAACTGTAAATTTGTAACCTAATAAACCCCCTTTATAAAAACCAATCCATTTCTGGTATTTTGCATTATGTCAGCTTTAGCAAACTGGAACAGTAATAGAGAAATTTAACAAATTAAAGGTGGAAAACCACATGATCATCTGAGATGAAGAAAAGGCATTTAAAAAAGCAGCATCCTTTCTTGGTAAAATGGTATGAGCAATAAGAGTAGAAGGAAAATTACTCAACATGATAAAGGGCACATATGAAAAACACACAGCTAACAACATACTCAGTGATGAAAGAATGAAAGCTTTCCCTCTGTCGATCTGAAACAATACAAGGATGCCCACTGTCACCACTGTTATTCAAAAGTGTGATAGGAGGTCAAGCTAGAGTGATTAGGGAAGAAAAAAAATATAAAAGAGATTCAAATTGGAAATTGACAAGCAAAATTTTCACTAGTTGCTAATGACATGATTATATATATATAACATCCCAATAACTCTACAACATAGCTACTAGAGATAAGAAATGAGTTCAGCAGTGTCACAGAATACAAGATCAACATGCAAACATTATACAGTATTAACGAGCATTCTGAGGAGGAAATCATGAAACAAATCAATTTATAATAGCAACTTAAAGAATGAAATATCTAGGAATAAATTTAACCAAGGATGTAAACCACTTGAGCACATACAAAACTTGGCTAAATGTAATCAAAAAGACCTCAATAAATGGAAGGACATTCTATGTTCACAGATTGGAATAAGTATCATTAAGTTGTCAATTCTACACAAATTGATTTACAGATTCAATGAAATCCCAATCAAAACTCTAACAGGCTGTTAGCAGAAATGGAGAAAACAAATAATAAAATTTATTTGGAAGGTTAAGGGGCCCTGAAAAGCCAAAACCATCTTGAAAATCCAAAATCATTTTGAAAATGAAAGACTAAGTTGGAGGTCTCACACTCTCTGACTTTTAAACATATTACAAATCTATATTGGTCAAAACAGCATGGTATTGACATAAAGATAGATATATGGACCAATGGAATTGAATTGATAGCTCAGAAATAGATCCTTGCACCATGTGGCCAAGTGGCTTTTCACAAGGCTGCCAAGCCCACATAATTGGGAAAAATAGCCTCTTTAACAAATGGTGCAGGGCAAACTGGATATCAATATGCAAAATAATAAATTGGGTCCCTATCTCACACCATATAGAAATATTATCCCAAATAGATCAAAAACCTCAACATAGGAGCCAGGTATATAAAACTCCTAGAGGAAAATATAAGGAATTGTCTTCAGGATTTTGTGTTAAGCAATGATTTCTTAGACTTTACACCTAAAGCACAAACAACAAAATTTTTCAAATAAATAAATAATCCTCATCAAAATTGAAACATTTTCTTCCTTAAAGGAATTTATCATGAAATTAAAGTGACAACCTACAATACTGGAAAAAAAAAATATTTTAAAACCACATATCCCATAAGGGTTTTCTATTCAGATTATATAAAGAAACCATGTAGCTCTACAATGAAAAGACAAAGGACCCAATTAAAAAGTGGGCAAAAGACTTGAATAGATTGTTTTTTTCCAAATAGGAGACACAAATGACTGAAAATCCCATGAAAAGGTACTCAATATCACTAGCTATTACTGAATTTCAAGTCAAAACCATAATGAGGTATCATTTCAAACACACAAGAATGGCTATGATTAAAAAACAAATGTTGGCAATTTTGGTGATGATGCAGAGAAGTAGGAATAGTCATTCATTGCTGGTGGGATTGTAAAATGGTGTAGTCACTATGAAAGAGAGTTTTGTAGTTCCTTGGGTAGCTAAGTATAAATTAACATATAATCTGGCAATCCCACTTTAGATATACACCCAGAAGAACTGAAAGCAGGGACTCAAATAGACATTTGCACACCAATGTTCATAGCAGCATTATTTACAATTGCCAAAAGATGTAAGCAACTCAAGTGCCCAAAAATGGATGAATGGATAAACAAAATGTGGTATATAGATATGGGATTTTATTCAGCTGTTAAAATGAATGAAGTCTTGATGAATGTTACCACATGGATCAACCTTGAGGACATTATGATGAGTTGAATAAGTCAGACACAAAAGGAAAAATATTGTATGATCTCACTGATATGAACTAATTATAATAAGCACACTCATAGAGGTAGAATCTAGAGTATAGATTACCAGGGGATAGATTTTGGTAGAGAAAGGTGATCTGATGCTTAATTTATACAGAATTCTTAAATATTGATAGTAAATGTTTGGAAATTGATGGTGGTGATTGCAGCACTTTATTGTGAGTGTAACAAACAGTGCTGAACTATGTATATGAAGGTGGTTGAAAGGAAAGCTTTGTGTCATGTATGTTACTAGAATGAAAGTTAGATAAAACATGGGACTATACAACACAGTGAACCCTACTATGGCCAGTGCACTGGGATTAATAGTAGAAGTATAAGAATATTGTTCTTTGAATTATAAGAAATATATGACACTATTACAAGTTGTAATACACCTAATGTAAACTATGGACTATAGTTAATAGTACTATTTGAATGTTCTTTCATCAATTGCAACAAAGGTAACACTAAATGCAGTCTCAACAGTAGAAGGGTATATGGGAACATTGTATTTCTTGCATGATTTTCTGGAATCCTACAACTTTTCTAATTAAAAATACAATTAAATGAAGGGTTATGCTAGTTGAAAGGAATGAGACACAAAGTACTACATATTGTATTATTACATTTATATAGAATGTGAACATACATAAATCTGTAAAGATAGAAATAGATTGGTTGTTATGTAGGGCTGGGGAAAGACAGATTGAGAGCTGACTGATAATGAGTGTGGGGATTTTATTTTTGGAGTAACACCATACTGTAAAGTTGATTGTGCTGATAAGTGCACAACTCTATGATTATGCTAGGGAATGAGCTTTCCCTGACCCCTCTTGGCTTCTGGTGGTAACTTGCAATTCTAGGCATGCCATATCTTGTAGCTGTGTAACTCCAATCTGTCCCTCCATCTTCACATGGTCCTCTGTGTCTATTCTCCTCTCATGAGGACACACAGGTCACATTGGATTGGAGGCCTACCCTATTCCAGTATGACCTTACCATGATGTAACTAATAACATCTCAACAACCCTACATCCAAATATGGTGTTTTGAGTTACTGAGGTTGAGGAATTCAACATATCTTTTGGGGGGATGTAATTCAACCTGCAACAGGATGGTTATGGAAGGTCTCATGGAGAGATGACATTTGATCAGACTTAAAGGGAAGGAGGGATCTGTGGTAGTTTGTAGGGTTTATGCAACCCAGAAAAGATCATTAATCTATTATTGTGAGTGCAGATTTATTGTAGGTGGGAACTTTTATTAGGTTCTTTCAATTGAGATGTGACCCAACACATTCAAAGTGTGTCTTAATGCTCTTACTGGACTCCTTTATAAAAGGACAAAACACATGCAGAAGCTAAGAGAGGAAATTCAGGGAAGGACCCAGAGAAACTGAGAGGTGGAGCAGCCAGAAGCTGAAAGAAATGAAACCAAGAAAAGAAGAATCAGCAGACATCAACATGTGCCATGCTTTCTGACAGAGGATATGAAGCTCACCGGTAACCAGTCTTCAGAGAAGTTATCATCCTGTTGATGCCTTAATCAGGACACTTTCAATGGCCTTCAAGTTGTAAGCTTGTAATCTAATAAATTCCCATTCATAAAAGCCAAGAAAAAGCCTTTGATTGTACACTTTGGATGGATTTTATGCTATGTAAGTATATCTCAAAAAACTGCTTTTTAAAAAGTCAGTTGGATTGATTCACATGGGCCTATTTCTGGGTCTCTTATATTTCATTGATCTATGTTTCAATCCTTTAAGCAATACCACACACTGTTACTATTATGATATATAATAAGTTTTGAAAATGGGTAGAAAGATTCTTCACACTTTGTTCTTCCTGTTAAAAAAAATTGGCTATTATATTTTTGGCCTTGGCATATAAATTTTAAAAATAATCTTATCTGTATCTACAAAAAATCTGGGTAAGATTTTTTTTTAATTCAATTTGACTGAGATATATTCACACACCATGAAATCATTCATGGTGTACAATAAGTTGTTCACAGTACTATTATATGGTTGTGAATTCATTACCACAATCAGTTTTTGAACATTTTCATTACCACACACAAAAAGGAATAAGAATAAAAGTTCAAGTAAAAGATAACACCCAAAACATCCCATATCTACCATCCCTCCCTATTATCCATTTACTTTTTTTCCTCATTTTTCTATTCATGTGTCCATACACTGTATAAAGGGAGTGAAAACTACAAGGTTTTAACAATCACATGGTCACATCTATAAGTTATATAGTTATACAATCATCTTCAAGAATAAAGGCTACTGGGTTGCAGTTTAGCAGTTTCAGATATTTCCTTCTAGCTATTCCAATACACTAAAAACTAAAATGGGATATCTATATAATGCATAAGAATAACTTCCAGAATGATATCTTGACCTTATTTGAGATCTCTCAGCCACTGAAACTTTATTTTGTTTCATTTCACTTCCCCCTTTTAGTCCAGGAAGACTTTCTCAATCCCACAAGGCCAGGACCAAGCTCATACCAGTGAGTCATGTTCCACATTGCCAGGGAAATTTACACCCCTGGGAGGCATGACCAACATGGGGGGGGGGGTTAGTGAGTTTACCTGCTGAGTTGGCTTAGAGAGAGAGGCCACATCTGAGCAACAAAAGAGGTTCTCTGGGGGTGACCCTTAGGTACAATTAAAGGAAGGCTTAGCCTCTCCTTTACAGTAAGAAACTCCATAAGGGCAAGCCCCAAGATTGAGGGCTCAGCCTTCCAAATTGGTAACCCCCAATGTATTTGAGAATATCATTAATTCCCCCAGGTGGGGAAATTTAATATTTCAACATTTTCCCCCAGTCCCTCAAGAGGACTTTGCAAATATATTTTTATTATCTGCCAAAATTACTCTGGGATGTATTGGGGCTTCACACTAACCTGTACAAACCTACAAGGTCTCTCTCCCTATTCAAGGTACCATGTTATTATATTGTTCAAATGAACTGACCATACAAGTTAAATTAGAGAGTGTGCTACAGAAGCTATAAATTTTGCACAAAATAAACCTCTCTTTCTTTGGCCTTACACAGAAGTTGAAGTTTTAAAAATAAAGTCAGTATCATCCTTTACCCTTTATTCTGATTTACCTTAGTCCTAAACAAGTCCATTTCATTTATATCACTAATTGAAGTCTGATCTCTTTTTTCAAACACTTTAGTATTTGCTCTCTGGGGTAATGTTGACATTCATAGCTGCCATACTTTAACTCTGAATTTCAGGTGTCACACAGATACCCAAAGTTCCAGAGACTAACCAGATTATAAACAAAGAACTCAATAAGTCAGAATTCAGAAATAACCATTACAGCTTAGGAATAGATGTAACTGCTGTAAGAGATTGCAATCTAGGAATCTTTACAATAAGCCTTCCCCTAATAACCTATTCTCTTAGACTCAATTCTCAGAATTTGAACACTATATTATACTCCATAGTAATGAGGCAGTATATTTTTCTTTTCATTTCTGGTTTATTTCACTCAATATACTGTCCTCAATGTCCATTCACTTCACAACTTCACTCCTTGTAACAGCTCAATATTCCATTGTATGTATACAAAACAATTTGGCATTCCAGTCATCAGTTGATGCACCCTTAGGCCACCTCCATCCACAGTAAACCGTGACCACTTACACCATAAACCCTACTGTGCAAATGCCCATTCATGTCCCTCTCTTAAGCTCTTCCAAGTGTATATCCAATAACAAATTTACAGGACCATATGGCAAACACATACTTAGCTTCCTGTGGAACCACCACACTGCCCTCCAGATGGGCTGCACCATTCTACTTCCCCAGCAATGGTGATTAAATACATCCCTTTCTCCACATTTTCTCCAGCAATTGCATCCCTCTGTTTATTGTTAGATGGTTTTATTCACACACCATAAATTCCATCCTAAGTAAACAATCAATGGTTCCCTGTATAATCACATAGTTATGCATACACCACCACTATCTATATAAGGACATTTCCATTTCTTCCACAAAGAAAGAGGAAGAGGCAAAAAAGTAAAATGAAAAAAAGACAAAGAAAGAAAACATGACAAAAAAGCAACAAAAGAAATAATAAAATTAAAATAGAATACAATAAAAAGTCAGACAACAGCACCAATACCAAGAATTCCATACCCCTCTCTTACATCTCCCTCTTATAGACATTTACCTTTGGTGTATTGCCTTTGTTACAATTAATGGAAGTATATCACAATGTTGTTAACTACAGACTCTAGTTTGCAATGATTGTATTTTCCCCCAATACCACCCCATTTTTAACACCTTGCAAAGTTGATATTCATTTGTCCTTCCTAATCTAAAAGCACATTTGCACATTTAATCACAATCATTGACCAATCTAGGTTTCAATGTTATACAGTCCCAGTCTTTATCTTGTCTTTCCTTCTGATGTCCCATGTGCCCCTAACCTTTCTCTTTCAAGTATAATTACAGTCATCCTTGTTCAGTGTACTTACATTACTATGCCACCATCACCCAATATTGTGCTCCAAACCTCTCTCTCCTGTACTTTCCTATCTCTGTAGTGTTCCTTTTACTATTTCCTGTAGAGCAGCTATCTTGTTCACAAACTTTCTGAGTGCATGTTTGTCTGAGGATATTTTAAACTCTCTCTCATTTTCATGGACAGTTTTGCAAATATAGAATTCTTGGATGGCAGCCTTTCTCTTTCAGTATCTTAATTTTATCATACCAATGCCATCTCTCTTCCATGGTTTCTACTGAGAAATCTGCACATAGTCTTATCAAGCTTCCCCTGAATATGATGGATAGCTTTTCTCTTGCTGCTTTCAGAATTCTCTCTTTCTCTTTAACATTTGATAAACTGGTTATTAAGTATGTTGGTGTTGGTCTATTTGGGTCTATTCTGCTTGAGGTATGCTGCACTTCTTGGATCTGTAATTTTATGTCTTTCAATAGAGATGGGAAATTTTCAGTGATTATTTCCTCCATTATTATTTCTACCCACTTTCCCTTCTCTTCTCCTCCTGAGACACCCATGACGTATACATTAGGTGCTTTGTGTTGTCATTAAATTCCCTAAGACACTGCTCATATTTTTCCATTCTCTCCCTGTCTGTTCTTTTCTGTGTAGGATTTCAGATGTCCTATCCTCCAGTTCATGAATCATTTCTTCTGCCTCTTAAAATCTGCTGTTGTATGCCTCCATTGAGCTTTTCATCTCTTGTAATGTGCCTTTTATTCCCATAAGCTCTTTCAATTGTTTTCTCAAACTTTTGAGTTTTTCCTTATTTTCACCCAATATCTTCTTTCTACCATTCAGATCATTTGCCATATCTTCCCTCACCTCATTGCTCTGATATTTTTGATTGATTTAGAAGATTTGTTTGATAAATAATTAGTTGTTTCAATTCCTGTATCTCAGTTGAAGTGTAAGTTCATTCCTTTGACTGGGCTATATCTTTGTTTTTCCCAATGTGGCTCATAAGTTTTTGTTGTCTAGGCATCTGGTTTCCTTGATTATCCCAATCAGATTTTCCCAGTCCAGATGGACCCAGGTTTCAGGAGGAAATGTAATCAGTACTATGTTTCCCTGAGGATGCAATGCAGCAGGTTGTCAGAATTTCCTGTGAGGCCTCTAGACTCTGTGCTTTTCCTATCCTTCCGAGCAGGTAGCACTTGTGAGCCCACAGCTCCACACTAGTGTTACGAAACATGGTCCCTTTAATTCTCAGGGATCCCTCTCCTGACCAGGAGCTGATGGTGTCAGAAGCTAAGCTTTAGTTTTTTTCTGTTCTGTTGGCTTTTTCCCCAGGCCCTGGGGCCTGAATTCTCTGAGGGAGCACAACCAATTTAGCTGGACCCTGCCCCCCTTTTCTTAGGAAAGAGACATCCTCTAGGGAGTTGTCTTCTATACTTGAATTCTTCCTTTGTCTCTCTGACTCTGTTAACTCCACCCTTGCCTAGGTCAGCACTGACAACTGAAAATTCCTGATGCTTTCTCTAATAAGATACTTAGAATGAGAGGAAAAAAAGGAAAGAGAAAGTCCCCTTTCTGAGCCAGTTCCAAGCACCCAGTTTCACCAGTTGACCAGAAATTGTACCTGGTTCTCTGTGCCCTTTTTCTTCAGACACAGCCACCATTTTCCAGTATTCTGAGCTGAGCCATCTCCAAAAGCCTCTGCTTTTATTTGCTTATGTATTTTTTCCATCAGCCCCACCTCCTTTCTGTTGGAAGCCACCTCAGGGTACTTTCCTGCTTTCACCAGGTTTATCTGTGCTTGTAGCTTGTTTTCAGTAGTCCAAATTTATTAATTAAAACTGCAATTAGAGCTTGTTTGAGCTACGTTCCATTGCTCCAGCAGGGACTGCTTCTTTTTCCTATAGCAAAGTTTTGCAAATCAGCCTGCCAGGCTGGTGGGGGAGGGGTGCCAGCTCCACAATTTGGGGAGTTTACTTACAGTTGTATGCTGTGATCTCAGCCATTCCATCCATTACAGACTGGTGAACGATGTGTGTTCAGTCACGGATGTCCCCCAACAGTTGTTCCAGGCTATATTCTAGTTTTTCCTGGCTATTTAATAGTTTCTCTAGAGGACTAGCTAAATTCCATGCCTATCTATACTAGTAACTAACTTGCTCTGCCTCCTTGGTACTTCTTTATTTTTGGTAGGAATTATGTTAAACCTAGGTATAGATTCTGGAAGTTTTGACATCTTTACTATTTTGAGTCTCCCAGTCTATGAATACAATACATTTCTATTTTCTTGGCAGTCTTGGGATTTCTTTCATTAGTTCTTTGTACTTTTCACAATACAAATTCTGTATATGTTGTATTTGAGGTGTACATAAGCATTCCTATGTTATGATATTTTTTAATGAGGTTTAATGGCATGGTTTTTAATATTGATTTCCACATAGTGATTGCTAAAATACAGAAATTCAATTGTTTTTTTATACTTATGTTATATCCTAAAACCTGAATGAACTCTCTTATTAGTTTGAAGTGTTTCTTGGGATATTCTATATAGGTGATAATTTCATATGCAAATTGAGCCAATTTTATTATATATATATTACAACTTTCCTCACTATACTTTATAATAGCTGTGAGGATGGACACCATTGCCTAATTCCCAATCATTGAGGAAAGCTATTCAATTTTCACCAAGTATGAAATTAGCTGTTTTCTTTTTTCTGTGGTTACCCTTTATCAAAGAGAAGAAATTTCCTGTTATTCTTATTTTATGAGACTTTTAAAACCATGAATGTGTATTGAATTTTTCAAATGGTGTTTTGCCAACAATTGATATGATTATGTGTTTTCTTCTTATCATGTTAACAAGGTTGCTTACATTGCTTCATTTTTGAACAGTGAACCATCCTTGCATCCTTGGAAAAAACTCCACTTTATAATAACTCCACAGTATGGTCATAATGTATAATTATTTTTATACATTACTGAATTTTAGTAGTTAATATTTTGTCTGATATTTTTGCTTCTATATTTATGAGAGCTTTTATTCTGTGGTTTCATTTTTTGAACTCTTTTTTTCTTGTTTTGACATCAGGATAATACTACTTACATAAAATAAATTGGGAAGTGTTTTCTTTCCTACTTTCTGAAGAAAAAGTGTAAAATTGGTACTAATTCTTCTATAAATATTTGGCAGAATTGTGCAGTGAAATGACCTGGGCCTGGGGATTTAATTTTGGTGAATTTTAAATTGCAAATTCAATTTCCTGAATATGTATATGGCTATTAAACTGATACATTTCCATAATAGTGAGTTATGGTAGCTTGTGTTTTACAAATAATTTGTCCATTTTATATAGTTTGTAAAATTTATGGTGATAGACTCGCGCAAGATGGCGGCATAGAGAGGAGTGGAAGCTAAGTAGTCCCCCTGGAACAACTACAAAAAACCAGAAACAACTAGTAAATAATCCAGAATAACTGCGGGGGGACAAATGAGACCATCCGCTCATCATACACCAACCTGAATTGGGAGGAATGCCCGAGAACACAGCATAAAATCTGTAAGTAAAACCTGCGGAACCAAGTCGTGAGACCCCCTCCCCCATAGCCCGAGCTGCAAAGCCTCATGGCGCCAGAGAGAAGCTCTCTCCCAGCAAGTGAATATAGCTCAGCTGAGCTCCAACTGGGGTTTTAAGTAGCGAGTGTGAACTGCTCACTACAGGTACACATCCCCAAAAACAGACAGAGGCTTTGGGTGATGACTGACCTGGGAGAGCCGGAGGGTCGCCTTGGACTGGGTCTGAAGGGGACTGTTTCTTTTTTGGCTCAGTGGAGAAAGCCCCAGTCATATTCAGTTTCCAGGGCTGTGACTCTGAGAAGGGTGGAGACAGCACAAGCAGAGAGCAAGACCATTGAAATGCTAATGACCTCCACCTGGGGGCTCTGTCTTCTCTAGGAGGAAAGGGGTGGGGCCCTTTCCATTCAGAACCAGACCCCAGAGCCTGGGGGAACACGGCCATCCCGCCACACACCAGTCAAGAATCAAAGGCTGACAGGCATCACCTGCTGGGCAGAAAAGCACAGTGACCCAAGGCATCAAAGGGTGGAGCAATTTTCTAAGACACACCCGCAGGGAAACCAGATACTGAATATTTCTTCCCTCTGGGACCTGAGCCTGTTCTGGTCTGGGAAAACCTGATTTGGATAACCAAGGAAACCATGCCTAGACAACAGAAAATTACAACCTACACTAAGAAAAAAATAAAGTTATGGCCTAGTCAAAGGAACAAATGTACACTTCAACTGAGATACAGGAATTTAGACAACTAATGCTAAATCAGTTCAAAAAGTTTAGAGAAGATATTGCAAAAGAGATAGAGGCTGTAAAGGAAGCACTGGACATGTATACGGCAGAAATCAAAAGTTCAAAAAAACAACTAGAAGAATCTATGGAAATGAAAGGCACAACACAAGAAATGAAAGACACAATGGAAACATACAACAGCAGATCTCAAGAGGCAGAAGAAAACACTCAGGAACTGGAGAACAAAACACCTGAAAGCCTACACGCAAAGGAGCAGATGGAGAAAAGAATGAAAAAATATGAGCAACGTCTCCGGGAACTCAAGGATGAAACAAAGTACAGTAATGTACGTATCATTGGTGTCCCAGAAGGAGAAGAGAAGGGAAAGGGGGCAGAAGCAATAATAGAGGAAATAATTAATGAAAATTTCCCATGTCTTATGAAAGACATAAAATTACAGATCCAAGAAGCGCAGCGTACTCCAAACAGAAGAGATATGAATAGGCCTACGCCAAGACACTTAATAATCAGATTATCAAATGTCAAAGACAAAGAGAGAATCCTGAAAGCAGCAAGAGAAAAGCGATCCATTACATACAAAGGAAGCTTCATAAGACTATGTGCGGATCTCTCAGCAGAAACCATGGAGGCAAGAAGGAAGTGGCGTGATATATTTAAGATACTGAAAGAGAAAAACCGCCAACCAAGAATCCTGTATCCAGCAAAGCTGTCCTTCAAATATGAGGGAGAGCTCAAAATATTTTCTGACAAACAGACAATGAGAGACTTTGTGAACAAGACACCTGCCCTACAGGAAATACTAAAGGGAGCATTACAGGGTGATAGAAGACAAGAGTGCGTGGTTTGGAACACAATTTGGGGAGATGGTAGCACAACAATGTAAGTACACTGAACAAAGGTATCTATGAATACGGTTGAGAGAGGAAGGTGGGGAGCATGTGAGACACCACAAGAAAGGAGGAAAGATAAAGACTGGGACTATGTAACTTGGTGAAATCTAGAGTATTCAACAATTGTGATAAAATGTACAAATATGTTCTTTTATGAGGGAGAACAAGCAAATGTCAACCTTGCAAGGTGTTAAAAATGGGGAGGCATTGGGGAAGGGATGCAACCAGCATAAACTAGAGACTGTGACTAATAGAATCATTGTATTATGCTTCCTTTAATGTAACAAAGGTGATAGCCCGGGTGGGGAGGAAGTCCAACACTTCTGCATTTCTCCCCAGATCCTTGGAGGTGCCCACAAATACACTTAGACTCTGCCCATATCACTCTGGGATATATCAGGATTTCATCCCAGCCTGTACAGTCTCCCTAAATCCCACTACCCATTCAAAGCTCCATGCACCTATGGTGTTCAAACAAATTGATCATACAAGTTAATTATCAAGTGTGACACAGAAAATATAGATCCTGCACCAGATAAACATTTCCTCCCTTGGTCTCACATGTATGTTGTAGTTTTAAAACCCAGTCAGTATTGTCCTTTAACCTTAGGCCTTAGTCCTAACCAGATCCTCTTCATTCATATCTCTAATTGAACTCTGAATTCTTTCTCAGCTCTTTCAACAGTTGCTGTATGGGGTAATACTGACATCCATAGCTGCCAAGTTGAGTCTCAGGTGTCACGTAAATACCCAACATTCCAGAGACTGACCAGGTTATGCACAAGGAGCTCAGCATCTCAGGATTTAGAGACAACCATTACAACTCAAGAATACATGTGACTGCTGTAAGAGCTTACAGTCTAGGGACCATTCCAATAAACATTCCCCTGATAAGCTGTGCTCTAATATTCAGTTCTCAAAGTTTATACATTATAGTTAGTCCATTTTAGTGAGGCATTGTAATGTCTGCCCTCTCGTTTTTGGTATGCGTCATTCAAAATGTTGTACCCAAGATCCATTCACATAGTTGTGTGTCTCACAGTTTCATTTCTTCTTGTAGCCACTCAATATTCTATTGTATGCATACCCTACAGTTCACCATTCTGTTCATCAATGTACTCTTAAGCCACCCCTGTCTATTGCAAATAGTGAATACTGCCACCATATATACCAGTGTGTAAATGTCCATTCGTGTCCCTGCTCTCAGATCTTCCAAGTATATACCCCAGAGTGGGGTTGTAGGACCTTGTGACCCCCACATACTTAGCTTCTTGTGGGACCACCATACAGTCCTCCAGATAGGCTACACAATTCTACTTCTCCAACAAAAGTGAATAAATACTTCTCTCTCTCCAAGTTGTCTCCAGCACTTGTGTCCCTCTGCTTATTTTTTTTCTGCAATTTCATAGGGATATATTCACATACCATACAATCATCCAAGTGTACAATCATTTACACTATTGTCATATGGTTGTGCAATCATCATCACAATTAGGACTTAAACATATTGATTACTCAAAAAAAGAGAATCAAAACAAGAATAATAAAAAAGGATAAAAGTAAAAGTAAAATAGAATACCACAATAAGTCAAGTAATAAAAAGGATAAAAGGAAAAATAAAAATAAGATACAATACAGCAACAAAGAAAGAGGAAGAGGAAAAAAGTGAAAGACAAAAGAAAAAGAAAAAGAAAGAAAACATATTGCAACTAAAAAGGACAAAAGGATAAAAAATAAAATAACTAAAAAAGTCAGACAAAGATAGTAATGCCAAGAATCACATATCCCTCCATTATGTCCCCCTCTTATAGGTATTTAGCTTTGGTCTATTGTCTTTTCTTCAATTAAAGAAAGCATACTGCAATGTTACTGTTAATTATGGACTCTAGTTTGCATTGATTGTGTTTTTCCCCAAATACCACCCACTTTTTAACACCTTGCCAAGTTGGCATTCATATGTTCTGCCTCACGCAAAAACATATTTGTACATTTTATCACAATCATTGACCCCTCTAGGTTTCACTAAGCCACACAGTCCCAGTTTTTATCTTTTGTCATTCCTTCTGGTGTCCTACATGCCCCTAACCTTTCTTTTTCAAACATACTCACAGTCATTTTTGTTCATTGTACTTACATTACTGTGCTGATATCTCCCAACATTGTGCTCCAAACCTCTCTCTCCTCTACTTTCCTGTCTGTAGTGCTCCATTTAGTGTTTCCTTTAGACCAGGTGTCTTGTTCACAAACACTCTCAGTGTCTGTTTGTCTGAGAATATTTTAAACTCTCCCTCATATTTAAAGGATAGTTTTGCTGGATATAAAATTCTTGGTTGGTGTTTTTTCTCTTTCAGTACCTGAAATATATCATACCACTGCCTCCTCCCCTTCATGGTTTCTTTTGAGAAATCAGAACATAGTCTTTTTGATCTTCCCTTATATGGAATGTATCACTTTTCTCTTACTGCTTTCAGAATTCTCTCTTTGCCTTTGATATTTGATAATCTGACTAAGTGTCTTGGTGTAAGTCTATTCAGATCTATTCTGTTTGGAGTTTGCTGTGCTTCTTGGATCTTTAATTTTATGTGATGGGAAATTTTCAGTGAATGTTTCCTCCATTATTGCCTCTGCCCCTTTTCCCCCCTCCTCCCCTTTCAGGACACCCATGACATGTACACTCATGCCCTTCATGTTGTCACTCAGTTCCCTGAGACATCACTCATATCTCTCCATTCTTTTTCCCATCTGTTCTTTTTTTTGTAGGGTTTCAGATGTCCTGTTTTCCAGTTCACGAATCTTTCCTTCTTCCTCTTGAAATCTGCTGCTCTACATCACCATTGTGATGCTTTTCATTCCTGTAAGTTCTGCCAATTGTTTTTTTAAACTTTCAATTTCTTCCTTGTGTTCACCCAATGTCTTTTTTATATCCTTCAACTCTTTTGCCATGTTTTCCCTCAACTTGTTGGATTGATTTTTGAATTGATTCGGGATATTTGTTTGATTATTAGTTGTTTCAATTCTTGTATCTCAGTTGAAGTGTAAGGTTTTTCCTTTGACTGGGCCATATCTTCATTTTTCTTAATGTGATTTTTTCCTAGGAATCTGAATTTGTTGAATGCCCCAATCAGATTTTCGCAGACCAGAGGGGCTCATGTCTCAGGATGAGGCTGCATTCATTATTAGGTTTCCCTGAGGATGAGACCCAGCATGTTGTCAGACTTTCCTGTGAAGCCTCTAGACTCTCTGCTTTCCCTATCTTGCCAGCAGTGGTTCTTGTCAGCCTGAAGCTTCCCACTTGCATAAAGAGGTCCAGTCCCTTCAATTCTCAGTAGAACCTGTCCCTTCCAGGGAATGAGGGTGTCAGAAGCCAAGCATAAACTGTTTCTGATTTTTTTTTTCTCCCAAACTTTGGGGACTGAGTTCTCTGAGAGAGGGTAGCCCCTTGAGCTGGTCTCACCTCCACTTTTCTTAGGGAAGTTACACCCCCAGGGGAGTTATCTTCTCCATTTGAATTCCTCCTTTGTCTTTCTGGTTCTGTTTACTCCTCCCTTGCCTGGGTCAGAAGGGAATTGAAGATGTCTGAGGTTTTCTATAATGGGCTGCTTAGAGTGAGAGAAATAAAATGGGAGAAGAGCAAAAGCTCCTTTTCAGAGCCAGTCACCACCCCCTCAGTTTTCTTGGGACACAGAGCCACTTTCAGTATTCTGAGGTCAACCAAAAATCTCTGCTTTTATTTATTTATGTATTTCTTTTCCTGTCAGTTCTGCCTCCTCCCTGCCTTAAGGAACATGCTTCCCTTCCTTCTCCATGTTTATAGCCTGTATTCAGTAGTCCAAATGTGTTAATTAAAACTGTAATTGGAGCTTGGTTTAGTCACTTTCCCTGTGCCCTGATTCTTTTCTCCACAGGGCAGTGTTTTAGCTTGGCCTGCCTTGTCCAAGGAGGGAGGGGCACCAGTTCCAGGTTGGTGGAGCTTTATTTATGAGTCTGTGCTACAATTTCAGCTGCTCCACCCACTGCAGGCTGGTGTATTATGTGCGTCCTTTCATGGATGTCTCCCAACAGTTGTTCTAGATTATTTCCTAGTTGCTCCTGGTTGTTTACAAATTGCTCTAGAGGACTAACTAAATGCCACACCTCTATATGCCACCATCTTGCTCTGCCCAGCCCTCTCTTTAGTTTTTAAGTCTTCCTAGACATTTGCAATTTTATTAATCTTGTCAAGGAAATAGCTTTTTTCACTATTTTTCTAATTTTTATGTTTTCCATTTCATTTCTTTTCTGTTCTCATCTTTATTATTTCCTTCATTCTGATTCCCTGCAATCATTTTGCTCTGTTTTTCCAGGTTTTTGCAATAGGTAGTTAGATCTTTGACTTGAGTTCTTTCCTCTTTTCTAACACATGAATTCAGTGCTATATATTTCCCTCTAAGCACTGCTTAAGCTGTGTCACAAATTTTTATGTGTTGTATTTCATTTTCATTCTGTTCAATGTATTTTTTTTCCTTGCAACTTATTTGCCTAATACATTATTGGGAAGTAGGCAGTTAATTTCCAATAATTTGGAAAAAATTTCCTCGTGTTTCTGTTATTGCTTTCTAGTTTGATTTCACTATATTTAGAAAATAACTGAATTGTTTCAATTATTTCATATTTGTTGAGGTTTATTTTATGATCCAAGATAAGGTCTAACTTGGTGCTCATTCTGTGGGCACTTGAAAAAGAATGTGTATTCTGATATTGTTGGGTAGTTTATTCTATAAATATCGATTAGGTCCTACTGGTTAATGGTGGTGTTGAGTTCTTGTACATCCTTGCTGATTTTCTGTCTAGTTGTTCAATCAGTTGTTGAGAGAAGGTTGTTGAAATCTGTAGATGTAATTTGGGATTTTTCTATTGAACCTATCATTTCTATCAGATTTTGCTTCTTACATTTTTCTGCTCTGTTGTTCTATGCATACACATTTCAGAGTACTACATTTTCTTGGTACTTTTCCCCCTTTCATCATTATATGAAGTTTCCTCCCTCTACCCTTCCCAATTTTTCTTTTTATCTCTCTCTCTGGTGATTTTATTTGCTCTGAAGTTTATTTTTCCTGATATTAACATAGGTCCTCTTACTTTCTTTTGGATAACATTTGCATTAAACTTTTCCCATCCTATTATTTTCATGCTGCCTATATTACTACATTTGAAGTGATAGTCATGTAGACAGCATATAGTTGGGTCATGTTTTTCATCCACTCTGACAATTTCTGTTCTTAAGTGTTGTGTGGAGATCATGTATATTTTATATGATTTTTTTATATTTTAAGATTTAATCTGCTATTTTTTTCTGTTATTCATTTTCTGTTTCCATTATCCTGTAAAATTGTGGGTTACTTAATTTTTAGAATTATATTTTATTAATCTATATTGTTTTTGAGTGTGTCTTTTGGCATAGCTTTAACATGTTTTTATTTAGGTATTATAACAAATTCTACTGATATCATTTTACTTGATTTAAATGAATTTCAGGAATCTAAAGTTCCTTTACTCTTTCCCATTCATAATATATGTTTTTAATTATATTTTTCACATGCATTTAGAATCACATCACATAATGTTGATTCTTGCTTCAATTGTCAAACATAATTAAGGAGGGTCAAGAGAAGCAGGAAACATATTTCTCCATATTTTTATTTATATATTTATCTTGTTTTTTCTACCTTCCTGTTATTCCAAGATCATATCTTTCATTATTTTCTTTCTGTTTAGAGAATGTCCTATAAACATTTTTATAAGATAAGTGTGCTGGAAAAGCATTCTCTTAGTTTTCCATCATCTGAGAATGCCTTGATTTGCCCATAAATACTGAAGAATATTTTCAGTTGATATAGGATTCTGGGATGGCAGTTTTTCTTTTGGAACTTGAAAAATCTTGTGCCACTTCATCATGGTGTCAGTGTTTTCTGAGGAAATGTCCACTGTCATTTGAATTTTTTCCCCTATAAGCAAGATATTGTTTTTCTCTCACTGCTTTCAAGTTTGTTTATGTAGGATTTTTGTCTTCATTTTTCAGAAGTATGACTTTGATGTATCTTGGTGTTGATTTCTTTGCACTAACACATTTTTTATATTTATTCAGATTCTTATTCTGTAGGTGCAAGATTCTTGCCAAATTTGTGACATCATCGACTATTATTTCTTAGAATACTTTTTCAGGTACAATCTTTTTTTCCTGTCCAGCCAGAACCCTAATGGCATAAATGTTAGATATTTTCTTTTATGATCTCACAGACTATTTTCTTTTTGGGATTCAGATTACTTGACTTCTATTGTTCTATTTCCTGTTACATTGATTATTTTCTGTATCTCCTCCATTCTGCTGTAGAGTACATCCATTGAGATTTTTTATGGTTAATGTTTGTTTCTGTTCTAAATTTCCATTTTGTTCTTCCTTATATCTTATATTTTCCTTTTTTGAGAATTTCTATTTATTTCCTGAGAATAACTTTTTAAAATTTGTTTCAGGATTGCTCATAATTGCTCTTTGAAGCATGTCTATGATGGCTGTTTATACTATTTGTCAGTGTTGGCATCTCTTGACTATCTTTCCTCATTCAGTTTGATATCTTCTTGGTTCTTAGTATGATTGGAGTGTCTTTTATTTATTGAAACTTGGATATTTGGATATTAGGTTATAAGATACTGAATTTTAATTAAACATCTGTTAGCTGATTTGTTGATTTGAATCTCTTAGGTACCCCATAAAAGACTATGTTCTTTTTATACACTCTTGTGGGTGGAATATTTTGATTAGATTATTTCCTTGGAGATGTAACACCACCCATTCAAGGAGGGCATTAATTAGTTTACTGGAGTCCTTAAGAGAGCACACAGAGAAAGAGATCTCAGAGTCAACACAGACCAAGATGTTTGGAGAAGCTGAGACATATTATGGAGAGAAGCTAAGACATGTAATGCAGAGTTTCCCCTCAAGAGAAGTTAAGAAAGGAGTTGAGACGGAAACCCAGAGACATTTTGGAGAAAGTCACTGAAACCAGAAGCTAAACCCATGAAGAATGTTCAGTAGAAGCAGCCACATGCCTTTCCATGTGACAAAAACCCTGAATTGCATCAGCCTTTCCTTAGAGAAGGTATCTACCTCTTGATGTCTTAATTTGGACATTTCCATGGCCTTAAAACTGTAAATTTGTGTACTAATAAACCTCTATTGCAAAAGTCAATTCATTTCTGATATTTGCATTGCAATGCCTTTAGCAAACCAGAAAAGGTGTCTTCCTCTGACATTGCCCTAGCAAGGATGGGAAGGCAGCACCAATCCATTCCTGTCAGGTGGGGGTAGGATTACAAATTATCCACTTGATATATGTTGATCAATGAGTCGATATTTTTTCCTTAATGTTGGGTGAGAGTGTGTGCTCTGGCTATCCACTAGACCCATAATGATACTTTGCTGAGTGGAAAACTTAGGAGTGTCTCTTTACTGCTCCCCACATGGTTTCCACTCATATCACAAGAGGAGTGGTCTCAGTAATCCTGGGAAATGGTTAAAGAACCTAATCTCCTCTAGGCTTCCTTTACCACAAGCCCATGGCTGAGATGGTTTTTTACTTCCTTATTGCTGTGGGGATGGTTGAGGTCCACCCACTCTACATGACCTCCACTGACACTGTAGGGCAAGGGAATTTCATTACTGCCCAATAGAGATGAAGTCTCAGTTTCCTACAGGGACTTTTCTGACACCACCCAGTTGGGACTTGGAGAAGCCTCATTAGAGCCTGTTGAGTGTGGAAGTCTACATTTCACACTTGGTTTTTGCTGCTGTTGGTGGATTGGGGCCCAAGTTTTTCTATGCTGTTTTGCCAGAGCCAAATGTTTATCTTTAAAATTGTCAGTCTTGGTTGCCCCTTTCCTGTTCCTTAGGCTAGAGAGACAAGGCTTTTGCTGGGGCTTTTATTCTGCACTCATTGATACTTCTGGGTTTCTGGCTTTTCCATCACCCACAATGGCATATATGAGGCAGAGAAGAAAACCCAGGAATCTTACCACTGCTTCTTTCTTCAAGAACTGAGATCCCAAGCCAGTATGCATTTTTATTTCCATGTTTCAACCTTATGTTTACTTCTTTATAATGTTCTGAGTTTTTAACTGTACTTAGTAGAAGGAATAGGGAAAATTTTGTAATTATCATAATTACTTTATAGGTCTAATTATTTATGTGTTTTTATGTGTATTTGTGGAAGTAATAGATGTCTATGAATTTTTCCATATCTTCTAGTTAATCAAAATTTTACTGTAAAGTTTTTCATATTATCTCTTTAACATGGGCTGAATTCTAGCATTGTCCCAGGTTTTTTTTTCATGATATTATTCTTATTTTGACTATTGGTAGCATTTTATTGATTTTATTATTTTCCAAAAACTCAACTTCCAGGTTTCTTGTTCCTCTCTATTTGTATCTGTGTTAAAATTTAATTATTTTCTGTTTTTATATTTTTATCTCCTTTCTCTGAATTTTTTGGTTTAAATTGAAACTTTAAAGATTTTTTGAAATGGAGATTTAGCATGATAATTTTAAGACTTTCTCCATTTGCAATATATGTATTTACATTTTCACATTTTCCTTAATCACATCTTTAGTTCCAGCTACCATATTTGATTTGTAGAATTTGTGTTATCATTCAATATTAGCTATATTCTAATTTCATTTATTTTTTCTTCTTTAACCCATGTCTTTAAATGAAATTGATTCCTAATTTCCAAACATATAAGGGGGGTTACATTTATATTTTATAGCTAAGTTCCATAATAAATGCATTGTGATCAGAAAAATTTGGATAATTTCAATTACTGATTTTTAAAAACAGCACTTTCATTGAGGTAAATTCACATAACATACAATCCATCAGGAGAGTACAAGCAATGTCTTCACGTATACTCACAGAGTTGTGCATTCACCACAATCAGCTCTAGAAAATTATCACCCTGAAAAGGGTTCACAATGTTATACTGTTCCATGTTTCATCCTCTGGCTTTCCTTCAAGTGACATAAACAACCCTAAATTTTACCTTTGAACCATAATCACACACACACATATCATTGATTTTAGTTACACTCACTATATTGCACTCCTATCACTTGCATCTACTTCCAAACATTTTACAATGAACATTATTATATATGCTGCACAAATTAAGCCTAAGCTCCCCATCCTCTACCGTCATTCTATTTTCTGTTTACCTATGATCTAGGTATTAACACCATATATTTGCTAGCTATATTTAATCCATATTAGTTAGGTTAAACAATATTTGTCCTTTTGTGTCTTACTTATTTCACATGACATAATGTCCTCAAGGTTCATCCATGTATTCACATGCTTCAGAAATTCATTTCCTCTTACAGCTCCATAATACACCATCAAATGTTTATACCACATTTTTAAAATCCATTTATTGGTTGTTGGACACCTGGGTTCTTTCTAATTTTGGCAACTGTAAATAATGCCACTATGATCATTGCTGTGCAAATATCTTTTCATGTCCCTGCTATCAGCTTTGAGTATATGCCTAGAATCAGGATTGCCAGATTATTGGCTTTTTTATACTTAGTTTCCTGAGGAACCACCAAATTGTCTTCCAAAATGACTGCACCATTCTACATCCTCACCAATGGTAAAGAAGTGTGCCTATTTCTCTGCATCCTCTACAACACTTGCAGTTTTCCATTCTTGTAGGCATGAAATGATATCTCATTGTAGTTTTAATTTGCATTTACCTAATAACTAGTGGTGTTGAACATCATTTCATGTCCATTTTAGCCACTTGTATATCCTCTTAGGAAAAATGTCTATTCATGTCTACTGCGTATTTATAATTGGGCTTTTTTTTTTGTTTTATTAGCAGTGAGTTGAAGGATATCTTTATATATCCTGTATATTAGACCATTATTTATTTACATCGTTTAAAATAAAACATTTTCTTCCATTTATTAGGCTACATTTTCACTTTCTTGGCAAAATCCTTTGAAGCACAAAATGATTCAATTTTGAGGTCCCCTTTAGAAACTTTTTTCATTGCTTGTGCTTTGGGTATAAGGTCTAAAACACCTCCTCCTACCACAAGATTTTGAAAATGCTTCCCTACATTTTCTTGTAGTGTCTTTATGGTTCTAGCTTTAATATTTAAGGTTTTGGACCATTTTAAGTTAATTTTTGTATAAGGTGTAAGATAGGGGTCCTCATTCATTATTTTGGATATGGGTATCCAATTCTCACAGCATCATTTGTTGAAGTGACTGCTGTGTCCCAGTTGGGTGAACTTAGCCTTGTCAAAAATCATTTGAGACTGGGGTGACACCTTAAACATGGTAATGTAAACAGCTACTGGAAATCTCACCCTAGATAATCAATGAAATAAAATGGGCAATTCTGAATTGCTGAGAACTGTGAAGGAATATATAGACTGGAGAAGGCCCCTATAAATGCAAAATTGAATACAGAGTTGAATATCAAACAAGAAAGCTTTGTCCCACACTGGCCAGTCTTCTCCCTTCCCCATTCCTTAGCCTTTCACAGCAGCTGGGATCCCTACCACTGGGGAGACAATATAAATTCTATCAAACCAGTGAAAAAGACCCCAACTGTTTGGAGACCAGGAGTACAAGGGAGGACATTTCAAGGTCCAGAATAGATAGGTACAAAGAGGTTGAGAAAATGTGGACAGAGAATGTTTTTTTCCAGACCAGGATCTGAAAGCCTTTACCCCATCCCTGATGGAAGAGCAGTAGGTGGCAAGTTCCTTCCCTGGTGGTAGCTAGAAATCTAATACAGCTTCAGGAGTCCTCTGCTGCAAATAAAGTAGGGGACACAGCCCCACATTGTGTCAGATTTTGGCTGGCAAAGTGAGGACACAGGAATCCTGCAGTTTCACCCTGACCAGTCAAAGTCATCCTGGACTCTAAGGCAAACTGTGTTGAGGATAAGTTACCAAACATTGCAATCTGCTGAGCAGACAAGAAAGTGCAAGGGAACTGAAGGTTTCTTTATAGATTATCCAGATGCAACTCCAGTATCACTGGAGATGGTCTAGACCCACTGCAAGTGAACACACCCATGTTTTGGTTTGAAAATATGGATGACACATCTGCTAAAGCAGTGCTGTAAAACAAACCCAGGTCTTGCTGGTTAGCAAGAACATAAGCAAAAACAAAAACAAAAAAAACAGCACCACTTGGATCCAGCAGAGTTTTTTTTTTGTTGTTGTTGTTTTACCAAAACAAAGAGACATTGCTGTGGTGCCCAGTGGCTAACCTCCATCACTGAGGCAGGCTGCTGTGCATGCCTGGTTTGGAAGGAAGACTGGGGGGCAGAGCAAAGCTGACAACTGGCCAGTAAGAAAGATAAAGAACACATATATACCAACCAAAAAGAAAACCTAGGCAAAGAGGGAATACAACCTCCATAAAAAAATTAAGCAAGAAAATCAGATGCCTAGAAAACCACAAAATATCATACCAGGGACAATGAAGATATGGCCCAGCAAATGGAACAAACTAACATCTTAACTGAGATACATGAGTTAAAACAACTAATTAAAGATGTTCAAACAAATCTTCTAAATCAAATCAATAAGTTAAAGGAAAATGTGGCAAAACAGATGAGAGATATAAAAAAGGCAAATGTATGCAGACAGAAGAACTTGAAAACTTGTAAAAACAAATAACAGAAGTTATGATTGGGAAAGGGACAATAGAAGAGATGAAAAACAAAATAGACACAACAATAGATTTTGAGAGGCAGAAGAAAGGATTACTGAAGCAGAAGACAGGAAATTGGAAATCCTACATAAATAGAAACAAATAGTGAGAAGAAAGGAAAAATTTGAGCAGGGTCTCAGGGTACTGGATGACAAAATGAAGGACATGAATAAATGTGTTATGGGGGTACCAGAAGGAGAAGAGAAGGGAAAAGGGGTAGAAAGAATAATGGGGGAAAAATCACTGAAAATTTCTGAATTCTTGAGACACATAAAATTACAGATGCAATAAGTACAGCATACCTCAAACAAAATAGAATAGACCTACTCCAAGACATTTACTAATCAAATTGTCAAATGTCAAAGACAGGATGGAATTCTGAAAGCAGCAAGAGAAAAGTAATCCATCACATACAAGGAAAGCTCAATAAGACTAAGGGCAGATTTCTCAGCAGAAACCATGGAAAACAGAAGACAGTGGAATGATATATTAAACATACTGAAAGAAAAAAATTGCCAACCAATAATTCAATATCTGGGAAAAATATCCTTCAAAAATGAGGGAGAGGAGAATTTCCAAGAGGATTGTGGAACAGGAGAGGAAGAGCAAACTTCTCTTCCATGAAAGAGATTAGAGAATTGGTAGAGGGTGCCCAGGACAGTGGTTACAGTGTGTGACCACCTGGAAAGGGAACTCTATAACACATAGCTGTGCCTTGGATGGAGAAGCAGAGAGATAGCACCTGAAATGATGGGATGAGTGTATTCAAATGGGAGGCCAAGCACAGGAGGAAGTAGCTTTCCATGCCATGTGCACCCATTTCAGCAGTTGGCTAGAGAGGAGAACCAGTCACAGATCCATGGCAGTGAGCTCCAAAGATGGAACTTGGGATTCAGTGGACTTGTTGTGACTGCACTTACTCTTCCTCCATGGAATCCTATGGTGTACACAGGCAAGAAGTGAGGAGAGGTGAGGGTACTGCACAGAAGCACCAGGAGAACTTCCCCAAACCCTGAGGACCACAGATGTACACTGGACAGGGTCTGGGGCACATTTGAGCTATGGGGTGAGAAGTGCAGCCCCACAGCTCAAGAGTGGTTCACTTGGAGGCCCAGGAATTACCAGAATCAATATGCTCATAAGCAGACTCCCTGCCAAGCTGCACATGGCCAACCCCTCAGTCCTGGGCTGGCAGCCCCAGTGTACATGGAGAACTGGAACACTGATTGGATTTCCACCTGGTTTGATCCCTGCATAGCACATAGCCAAAGATGGGAGAGAGCTGATTAGAGAGTAAGAGGTGACTAAAGAAGACAATCTGTGGGGAGAATGGGGAAAGTATACTCAAGTTGTAGCTCAGCCAGGTTATAGATAAATGCTCAAATATTCCTTCATATCTCAAAATAACCTTATCAAGATAAGCAAATGTCCCAAAGCCAATAGAAAATCACAAAGCATATGAAGACCCAGGTAGATATGGACCAGCCAAATGACCAAAATAAAAAACCAGAGGAGACACAGAATCTGAAGCAATTAATCAAAGTACATACAAATTTCCAAACAACTTCAATGGGATGGCTAACATCATGAAGGATATTAAGAAAACTCTAGAAGAGCACAAAGAAGAATTTGAAAAGGTAAATAAAAAATAGTAGGTCTTATGGAAAGAAAAGATACTGTTGATCAAATTAAAAATACACTAGAGACACACAACAGCAGATTTGAAGAGGCAGAAGAAAGAATAAGTGAATTATAAGGAAAGGCAATTGAATGCAAATGCACAAAAGAACAAATGATAAAAAAATTAAAAAATGAAATGGATCTCAGAGAAATGAAGGAAAACATGAAGTATACAAATATAAGAATGATTGGTGTCCCAGAAGAAGTGAATACTAAATGGCCAGGAAGAGTATTTGAGGATGTTGTAGGGAAAACTTTCCAACCCTTCTAAGTGACATGAATATGCAAATCAATGAAGCCCAACAAACTCCAAATAGAATAAATCCAAATAGACCCATTCAGAGACATATACTAATCAGATTGCCAAATGTTGAAAAAAAGAAGAAAGTACTGAAAGCAGCAAGAGACAAGTGATTCACAAAATACAGGAGAAACCACATAAATTTAAGTATTGACTACTGAGCAGACACCATGGAGGTGAGAAGGTAGTGGTATGAAATATTTAAGATTCTAAAAGAGAAAAAATTCCAGCCAAGAATTCTTTATCCAACAAAGCTATCCTTCAAAATAGAGGGAGATGATAAAACTGTCACAAACAAATGCTGACAGAATTTGATAATGGGTACTGCCCTGCAAGAAATACTAAAGGAAGCACTACTGGCTGAGAAAAGAGAAAGGAGAGAGAAGTCTGGAGAAGGGCACAGAACTGAAGAATAGTAGCAAGGGTAATTTAAAGGAAAAAAATGAGGGGCTGGAAATAGTTCTGACAATAAAAAACAAAGAGATAAGATAGCTGGTTCAAGAACACACTTTACAGTAATTTTTAGTGTGAATGGATTAAACACACCAATTAAAAGTCACAGACTGGTAGAGTGGATTAAAATGTGTGATCCATTGAATTGTTATTTACAAGAGACTCAAGTTAGACCCTGTGACACAAAGATACTGAAAGTGAGAGGAAAAAAAAAAAAAAAAAAACAATATTCCATGCAAGCTGTAACCAAAAGAAAGCAAGAGTAGCTATAATATCAGACAAAATAGACTTTAAATGCAAAGATGTAATAAAAGACAATGGAGGATACCATATATAAAAGGGGTCACTCACCAGTTAAAAATAAAAATCATAAATGTTTATGCACCTTATCAAGGAGCTCCAAAGTACACGATAAAAACATTGGCTAAATTGAAGGGAACAATAAGTGTTTCTATAATAATAATGGGAGGCATCAATAGACCATTCTTTTCTTTAGATAGACCAACTAGACAGAGAACCAATAAGGAAATTGAGAACTTAATTTGATGAATGAATTAAACTTAACAGACATATATAGATCATTACTTCCCAAAGCATCAGGATATATATTATTCTCTAGTGCTCGTGGAATGTTACCCAAGATAGATAATTTCCTGGGGCACAAAGCAAACCTCAACAAATTTTAAAAAGATTGAAATTATTCCAAGTATATTCTCTGACCATAATGGAATGCAACTAGATATAATAACTACCAAAACACCAGATCTTTCACAAATATATGGAGGTTAAACAGCACATTACTAAACAACCAGTGAGTCAAAGAAGAAATTGCAAGAGAAGTAGGTAAATATCAAGAGATAAAAGAAAATCAGAACACAACACATCAAAACCTATAGGATACAGCAATGACAGTGTTGAGGGGGAAATTTATAGCTCTGAATGCATATATCAAAAAGGAAGAAAAAGATAAAACCAAAGACCTTACAGAACAACTGAAGAGACTACAGAATGATTAGCAAACAAATCCTAAATGAAGTAGAAAAAAAGTAACAAAGATGAAAACAGAAATAAATGAGTTGGAGAAAAAGAAACAACAGAGAGAATAAATAAAACTAAAAGTTGGTTCTTCGCAAAGATCAAGAAGATTGGGAAACCCTTAGCTAGACTGACAAAATCAAAAAGAGAGAAGGCCCAAATAAACAAAATCAGAAATGAGAGTTGGCTCATTACTATGAATCCCAAAGTACTTAAAAAATCAAAAAGGATACTATGAATAACTGTATCCCAACAAACTAGACAACCTAGAGAAAATGGTAAATTTCCTGGAAACCAATGAAAAACCTAGACTGACCCAAGAAGAAATAGATTTCAACAAGCTGATCACAAGATAGGAGATCCAATAAGGCATCAAAAATCTACCTACAATAAAATCCCAGGGCTAGATGGCTTCACAAGGAAATTTTACCAAACTTTATGAAAAGAATTGACAACATTCCTGCTCAAACTCTTTCAAAAAGTTGAAGAAAAAAGGAACACTACCTAATTCATTATATGAAGTTAATATCACTCTATTACCAAAACCAGATAAAGATATCAAAAGAAAGGAAAACTACACACTAATCTCCCTAATGTGTATAAATGCAAAAATTTTCAACAAAACACTTGCAAATCAAATCCAAAGTCACATTAAAGGAACTATACATCATGAACAAGTGGGGTTCATTTGAGGCATGCAAGGGTCATTCAACATAATAAAATAAATTAATCTAATAAAACACATTAACAAATTGAAAGGGAAAATCATCTTGATAGATGCTGAAAAGACATTTGACAAAGTTCAGCATATATTTTTGATAAAAACACTTCAAAAAGTAAGAAATGAAGGAAAATTCAAATATATGATAAAGGGGATATATGAAACACCCATACCCAGCATAGTACTCAACGTGAGAAACTGAAAGCCTTCCCCATAAGATTAGGAATGAGACAAGGATGCCCACTGCCACCACTATTATTCAACATTGTGCTAGAAGTTCTAGCCATAGCAATTTGCAAAGACAAAGAAATAAATCATATCCAAATTGGAAAGAAAGAAGTAAAACTATCATTATTTGCAGATGATATATTATATTTGGAAAATCCTGAGAAATTCATGCCAAAGCTACTTGAGCTAACAAACAAATTCAGCAAAGTGGTGGGATACAAGACTAATGTGGAAAAATGAGTAATGTTCCTATAAACTAGAAATAACCTAACTGAAGAGACACTCAAGGAAAGAATTCCATTCACAATAGCAACCAAAAAATCAAGTACATAGGAATAAACTTAAAGAAGGATATAAAAGATCTCTACACAGAAAATTATATGACTTTAGTAAAAGAAATAAAAGGGTAACTAAAGAAATGGAAAGATATTCTGTATTCATGGATAAGAAGGTTAAATGATTCAACACAACTCCAATCAAAATTCAAACAAACTACTTCACATACTTGGAAAAGTTGGTTTTCAAATTTATCTGGAAGAGAAAAGGTCCTTGAATTGCCAAAAACATTCTAAGAAAAGAAGAGTGAAGTGGGAGGACTTACACTTCCTGACTTTAAAGCCTACTATAAAGCCATAGTAGTCAAAACAGCATGGTACTGGCACAAAGATAGAAATATTGATCAATGAAATCGAATTGAGAGAATCTGGAAATAGACCCTCAGATCTATGGTTAACTGATTTTTTATAAGGCCCCTGTTCCAGTTTGCTAATGCTGCCATTTTGCAAAAACACCAGAAATGAATTGGCTTTTATAAAGGGGCTTTATTTGGTTACAAAGTTACAGTCTTAAGGCCATAAAATCTCCAAGGTAAGGCATCAACAATAGGGTGCTTTCACTGGATAGAGGCGATTGGCATCTGGAAAACCTGTTAGCTGGGAAGGCATGTGGCTGGTGTCTGCGTGCTCCCAGGTTGTGTTTCAAAATGGCATTCTCCAAAATGTCCGCATCAGCTTCCAATGGCCATCTTCAAAATGTCTCAGCTGCAGCTCCTAACTCCTTCTTTATTAGAGTTTTATAAGACTCCAGGACTTCACTGAATGGGTGGGGCCACACCTCCATAGAAACATTCAATGAGAGGTCACACCCTAACCAAAGGTGTCACTCAGTTGGGTGGCTCATATCTCCATGGAAACCTGATCCCAATATCCCATGAGCTTGAATTAAAAGATCATGAGTTTCTCTTGGGGGCATTATATACCCAAACTGGCACATCCCCTAAATCCACTGAACACGGACAAAACAGTATCTTCAAAAAACAGGGCGGGGAGAACAGGGTATCCATATCCAAAAGAATAAAAGAAGACTCTTACCTCACACCTCATACAAAAATTAACTCAAAGTGAATCAAAGACCTCAATATAAGAGACACCACAATAAAACTCCCAGAAAATAATATAGGGAAACATCTTCAAGGTCTAGTCATAGGAGGTAACTTCTTAAACCTTACACCCAAAGCACAAGCAAAGAAAGTAAAACAATAGATAAACGAGAACTCCTCAAAATCAGAAGCTTCTGTGCCTCAAAAGACTTTGTCAAATGTGAAGAGGGAGCCACTTCAATTTGAGAAAATATTTGGAAACCGTATATCTGATAAGAGACTGATATCCTGCATATATAAAGAAATCCTGCAACTCAGTGACAATAGGACAAACAGCTCAATTATAAAATAGGCACAAGATATGAAAATATATTTTTCTGAAAAGGAAATACAAATGGCTAAAAAACAGATGACAATGTTAATCTTCACTAGCTATTAAGGAAATGCAAATCAAAACCACAGTAATATATCAGCTCACACCAGTAAGAATGGCTGCCATTAAGCAAACAGGAAACTATAAATGTTGGAGAGGATGTGGAGAAGTTGGAACTCTTATACTTTTCATACAGCTGCTGTGGAATATGGTTTGGCAATTCCTCAGAAAACTAGATATTGAGTTACCCTACCATATGGCAATTCCATTTCTTGGGATATAGCCAGAAAAACTGAAAGCAGTGACATGAAGTGACATTTGGACACCGATGTTCATAGAAGCATTGCTAACAGTTGCCAAGAGATGGGAACAATCCAAGTGTCCTTCAACAGATGAGTGGATAAACACAAGGTGGTATATACATACATGGACAACTCTGCCATCAGTAAGAAGGAATGAGGTGTTGAAACTTACAGCAACATTGATGAACATAGAAGATATTGTGCTGAGTGAAGTAAGTCAGCCACAAAAAGAGATACATTGCATGTTACCATTACTATGATTTCCCTGAGCCATATACAACCATTGTCTTACAATGTAGAACATAGGGAATCTAAAGATAGACAGAAGCTAGTAAAGGGGTAATGATAACCTAATATATTAAAAATATGTTCATAAGGGTGAATTTAAAGGTATGGAAATATATAGGTTGATGATTTTTCATTGATGGGATTATAAGTCCTAGAGCTGCACTGAAGGTGAGCATGATTGAAAGGGGTTGTTTAAAGACATGTATCCCACAGATTTGCTCTAAAGTTATGAATAAGTGCTTCCATGATAAACTTTTCAGGTATGACACTGGTACAATGAGTTAACAACAGAGTAGTAAATGTTAAAACTTCCTGTTGCATACTAGGGATTATAATTAATTGGAATACCTTACTAGTGCCACAAAAGTACTAGGGATAAATAATTAAAAGCTGATAAGAGCTTTAGGGTGCTTGGGGTCATCAGAATTGTTCAAAATCAAGAATGATAATTGTACAACTCAGTGAAGAATGTGAGACATTGATTCTTTGTATTGGACAGAACATATGCTATGTCAAGCACTCAATTCTGAAGCTTGCTCTTGTGAAACTTATGGCTGTAAAGGGAGGCTAAGCCAATGATAATTATGACTAGGAGTCACCTCAAGACAATGTCTTCTGCTGCTCAGATGTGGCTTTTATTCTCTAAGCTGAACCTTACAAATAAATTCATCACCACCCCCCTACATGGGACCAGTCTCCCAGGTGAGTGTGCCTCCCTGTTGACATAGGATACAGATCCCAAGAATGAGCCTGACACTGGCATCAGGGGGTACAGAATGCCTTTTTGACCAAGAGGGGTAAAAGAAAGCCAACAAAATAAGGTTTCAGTGGCTAAGAGAGCTCATATAGTGTGGAGAGGATGTCCTGGTTGTTACCTCTATGCAAGCTTCAGCTAGATATGCTAAATGCCACAGTAAGACAAGCCCAAAACAACAGTAGTCCTGAAAACTGTTAAGATACTCTGGTCTCTATCTAAGACTCTATAAAACTTTCATTAACAAGTTTTATTTTTCAGGAACTTAAATCTTCCACAGCATTCCTATGCCAGATAAATCCCAAAACCCAGAGGCAACAGAATCTTCAAGAACATCAACCAGATATGTCCCCCTTTCCCATAATGCCAACACCCCTTTTCAATATGAAAAAGTTAGGGTGGTCACTGCCTAGACATACCAGAGATATTGAAAGTGTTTAAACTAGAGGAAGGTCTAGCAACAGAGAAGATAAAATTTTAAGAAGGATTACAAACACTGAATCTTTATATAATTGTTTTTCTTGGTTGCTAGGATATTAGAATGGCTAGAAGGAAAATAAAAACTGAAATGGTAGAACAATAACCAATAGCATTCTTTAAAATTTGCACTATAGCTACTTGGTAAATTTTACTTTGAAACTTTTCATTTTTCTGTATATATGTTATATTTCACAATAAGGAAATAACTGAAACGATGGTACTGTAGTCATAAAGTTCTTTGAAATTTCTTACATAACAACTTGCTAAATCATACTCTGAAAGTTATCACCTTTCTACATATATGTTATATTTAACAATAAGGAATCAACTGAAATAGTGAAACTCTAACCCATAATATTCTTTGAAATTTGGCCTTTAGCTACTCATTAAATTGTACATTGAAAGTTACCATCATTCTGTATATATGTTATATTTCACAAAAAGGAAATAACTGAAAATGTGGAAGTGTAGCCCATAATATTCTTTGAAATTTATACTCTTACCACTTGCTAAACCACAGTATGAAAGTTATCAATTTTATGTATATGTGTAATATTCCAAAATGAAATAATGAAAAAAATGAGGGAGAGATTAAAATATTTACAGATAGACACTGATAAAGTTAGTATACAAGAGAACTGGTCTACAAGAAATACTAAAGTGAGAACTACAGATGGATAAGAAAGACAGGAGAAAGAGGTTTGGAGAAGAGTGTAGACATGAAGATTAACAGTAAGGGAAACTTAAAGGGTAAAAATAAATAAAAAAATAAGATATGTCACATAAAATCTCAAAGAAAAAATGGTTGAAGAAAGTACTGCCTTTACATTTATCACATTAAAAATTAATGGTTTAGAGGTGGGGCATGATGGTGGATTGGTGAGGTGTATGTTTTAGTTACTCCTCCAGGGAAGTAGGTAGAAAGCCAGGAACTGGGTGGACTGGAAACCACACAGCAATCTGACTTTGGGCATACTTCATACAACACTCATGAAAACGTGGAACTGCTGAGATCAGTGAAATCTGTAAGTTTCTGTGGCCAGGGGACCAATGCCCCTCCCTGCCAGGCTCAGTCCCATGGGAGGAGGGGCCATCAGCGCTGGGAAGGGGAAGGGAGAACTGCAGTGGCAGCTCTTATCAGAAACTCATTCTACTGATCCAAACTGCAACCATGGATAGACTGAGACCAGACACTGGAGAATCTGAGAGCAGCCAGCCCAGCAGAGAGGAGATAGGCATAGCAAAAAGCAGCAAGAAAAACTCAAAAATAAAAGCGGAGGCTTTTTGGAGTTCTGGTGAACATAGAAAGGGGAAGGGAAGACCTCAGGCCCTGAGGCTCATTTGCAAATCCCAAAGAAAAACTGACCTCTCTGCCCCCTAGATCTTTCCTTAATAGCCCTAATTGCTTTGTCTCTTAGCATTTCAGTATCCCATTAGATCTGCCAGGAAGCTCTTTTTTTGCTTTTTTTTTTCTTTTTTTTATCTTTTTTTCTTTTCCTGAAACAATTACTCTAAGAAGCCCAATACAGAAAGCCTCAAAGACTTGCAATTTGGGCAGGTCAAGACAAGAGCAGAACTAAGAGAGCTCTGAGACAAAAGGCAATAATCCAGTGGCTGAGAAAATTCACTGAACACCACAACTTCCCAAGAAACGGGGGGCGTCTGCTCACAGCCATCATCCTGGAGGACAGGAAACACTCCTGCCCATCACCGGCCTCATAGCCCCGAGCTGCCCCAGACAACTGAGTGTGACAGAAGTGCTTCCAATAACATGCATACACCACAAAATTGGGCATAGACATTAGTCTTCCCTGCACCCTCAGCTAGTTGTCCCGGAGTTGGGAAGGTGGGGCAGCATGAATAAACAAGCCCCATTCAGACATGATTTCAGCAGACTGGGAGCCTCCATACACAGACCAGCAGCTCAGAACCACCCTGGGGGGACAGCACTCACCTGTGACATAGCACAGTCATCCCTCAACAGAGGACCAGGGGGTGCAAGGCCTGGAAGAGAGATGCACTCCTAAGTCTCAGGGGCCATACACCAATACCAAGGACTTGTGGGTCAGTGGCAGAGACAAACAGTGGTAGGACTGAACTGAAGGATTAGACTATTGCAGCAGATTTAAAACTCCAGGAACACAAGGGAGATTTGATTGTTAGAGCTGACCCCCTCCCTGACCGCCCAGACACATGCCCCTTATACAGGGCGGGCAACATCAACTACACACGCAAGCTTGGTACACCAATTGGACCCCACAAGACTTACTCCCCCACTCAACACAGAGGCAAAGCAGGGGAGAACTGGCTTGAGGGCAACAGGTGGCTCCTGGATGCCACCTGCTGGTTAGTCAGAGAAAGTGTACTCCATGAAGCTGTAGATCTCACAAATTAGAGATAAGGATTTCAATTGGTCTACAAATCCTAAAAGAACCCTATCAAGTTAAGCAAATGCCAAGAGGCCAAAAACAACAGAAAATTTTAAAGCATATGAAAAAACCAGACGTTATGGATAACCCAAGCCCAAACACCCAAATCAAAAAATCAGAAGAGATACAGTACCTAGAGCAACTAATCAAAGAACTAAAGATGAACAATGAGACCATGGCACGGGATATAAAAGACATCAAGACAGCATGGAACAGGATGTAAAGAACATCAAGAGGACCCTAGAAGAGCATAAAGAAAACATTGCGAGACTAAATAAAAAAAAGATGATCTTATGGAAATTAAAGAAACTGTTGACCAAATTAAAAGGATTCTGGATACTCATAGTACAAGACTAGAGGAAGCTCAACAATGAATCAGTGACCTGGAAGATGACAGAACAAAAAATGAAAGCACAAAAGAAAGAATGGGGAAAAAAATAAAAAAAAAATTGAAATGGACCTCAGGGATATGATAGATAATATAAAATGTCCAAATAAAAGACTCATTGGTGTTCCAGAAGGAGAAGAAAAGGGTAAAGGTCTAGGAAGACTATTCAAAGAAATTGTTGGGGAAAACTTCCCAAATCTTCTAAACACCATAAATACACAAATCAAAAATGCCCAGCGAACTCCAAATAGAATATATCCAAATAAACCCACTCCAAGACATATTGTGATCACACTGTCAAATAAGGAAGAGAAGGAGCAAGTTTTGAAAGCAGTAAGAGAAAAGCAAATCACCACATACAACGGAAACAGCATAAGACTAAGTAGTGACTACTCAGCAGCCACCATGGAGACAAGAAGGCAGTGGCATGATATATTTAAAATTCTGAGTGAGAAAAATTTCCAACCAAGAATACTTTACCCAGTAAAGCTCTCCTTCAAATTTGAGGGAGAGCTTAAATTTTTCACAGACAAACAAATGCTGAGAGAATTTGCTAACAAGAGACCTGCCCTACTGGAGATACTAAAGAGAGCCCTACAGACACAGAAACAACAAAAAGGGAGAGAGACATGGAGAAAGGTTCAGTACTAAGGAGATTCAGTATGGGTACATTAAAGGATAAGATGGCTGATTCAAGAAATGCCTTCACGGTTATAATGTTGAATGTAAATGGATTAAACTCACCAATTAAAAGATATAGATTCACAGAATGGATCAAAAAAATGAACCATCAATATGCTGCATACAAGAGACTCATCTTAGACACAGGGACACAAAGAAATTGAAAGTGAAAGGATGGAACAAAATATTTCATGCAAGCTACAGCCAAAAGAAAGCAGGTGTAGCAATATTAATCTCAGGTAAAATAGACTTCAAATGCAGGGATGTTTTGAGAGACAAAGAAGGTCACTACATACTAATAAAAGGGGAAATTCAACAAGAAGAAATAGCAATCATAAATGTTTATGCACCCAATCAAGGTGCCACAAAACACATGAGAGAAACACTGGAAAAACTAAAGGAAGCAATTGATGTTTCCACAATAATTGTGGGAGACTTCAACACATCACTCTCTCCTATAGATAGATCAACCAGACAGAAGACCAATAAGGAAATTGAAAACCTAAACAATCTGATAAATGAATTGGATTTAACAGACATATATAGAACATTACATCCCAAATCACCAGGATACACATACTTCTCTAGTGCTCATGGAACTTTCTCCAGAATAGATCATATGCTGGGACATAAAACAAGCCTCAATAAATATAAAAAGATTGAAATTATTCAAAGCATATTCTCTGACCACAATGGAGTACAATTAGAAGTCAATAACCCTAAGAGACTTAGAAAATTCACAAATACCTGGAGGTTAAACAACATGCTCCTAAACAATCAGTGGGTTAAAGAAGAAATAGCAAGAGAAATTGCTAAATATATAGATATGAATGAAAATGAGAACACAACATACCAAAACCTATGGGATGCAGCAAAAGCGGTACTCAGGGGGAAATTTATACCACTAAATGCATATATTAAAAAGGAAGAAAGAGCCAAAATCAAAGAACTAATGGATCAACTGAAGAAGCTAGAAAATGAACAGCAAACCAACCCTAAACCAAGTACAAGAAAAGAAATAACAAGGATCAAAGCAGAAATAAATGACATAGAGAACAAAAAAAAAAAAAAAATAGAGAGGATAAATAACACCAAAAGTTGGTTCTTTGAGAAGATCAACAAGATTGACAAGCCCCTAGCTAGACTGACAAAATCAAAAAGAGAAAAGACTCAGATAAACAAAATAATGAATGAAAAAGGTGACATTACTGCAGATCCCAAAGAAATTAAAAAAATATATATAAGAGGATACTATGAACAACTGTATGGCAACAAACTGGATAATGTAGAGGAAATGGACAATTTCCTGGAAACATATGAACAACCTAGACTGACCAGAGAAGAGACAGAAGGCCTCAACCAACCAATCACAAGCAAAGAGATCCAATCAGTCATCAAAAAGCTTCCCACAAATAAATGCCCAGGGCCAGATGGCTACATAGGGGAATTCTACCAAATTTTCCAAAAAGAATTGACACCAATCTTACTTAAACTCTTTCAAAAATTGAAGAAAATGGAACACTACATAACTCATTTTATGAAGCTAACATCAATGTGATACCAAAACCAGGCAAAGATGCTACAAAAAAAAAGAAAACTACCAGCCAATCTCCCTAATGAATATAGAGGCAAAAATCTTCAACAAAATACTTGCAAATCGAATCCAAAGGCACATTAAAAAAATCATACTCCATGATCAAGTGGGGTTCATTCCAGGCATGCAAGGATGGTTCAACATAAGAAAATCAATCAATGTGTAACAACACATTAACAAATCAAAAGGGAAAAATCAAATGATCATCTCAATAGATGCTGAAAAAGCATTCGACAAAATCCAACATCGCTTTTTGATAAAAACACTTCAAAAGGTAGGAATTGAAGGAAACTTCCTCAATATGATAAAGAGCATATATGAAAAACCCACAGCCAGCATAGTATTCAATGGTGAGAGACTTAAAGCCTTCCCTCTAAGATCAGGAACAAGACAAGGATGCCTGCTATCACCACGGTTATTCAACATTGTGCTGGAAGTGCTAGCCAGGGCAATCCAGCAAGACAAAGAAATAAAAGGCATTGAAATTGGAAAGGAAGAAGTAAAACTGCCATTATTTGCAGATGATATGATCTTATATCTGGAAAACCCTGAGAAATCAACAACACAGTTACTAGATCTAATAAACAAATTTAGCAAAATAGCGGGATACAAGATTAATGCACAAAAGTCAGTAATGTTTCTATATGCTAGAAATGAACAAACTGAAGAGACACTCAAGAAAAGATACCATTTTCAATAGCAACTAAAAAAATCAAGTACCTAGGAATAAACTTAACCAAAGATGTAAAAGACATATACAAAGAAAACTACATAACTATGTTAAAAGAAATAGACTGGGGCCTTAAACGATGGAAAAATAATCCATGTTCATGGATAGGAAGGCTAAATGTCATTAAGATGTCAATTCTACCCAAACTCATCTACAGATTAAATGCAATCCCAATCAAAATTCCAACAACCTACTTTGCAGACTTGGAAAAGCTAGTTATCAAATTTATTTGGAAAGGGAAGATGCCTCAAATTGCTAAAGACACTCTAAAAAAGAAAAACCAAGTGGGAGGACTTACACTCCCTGACTTTGAAGCTTACTATAAAGCCAGAGTTGTCAAAACAGCATGTTAGTGGCACAAAGATAGACATATAGATCAATGGAATCAATTTTAGAATTCCGCGATAGACCCCCAGATCTATGGCCAACTGATCTTTCATAAGGCCCCCAAAGCCCTGAACTGGGTCATAATGGTCTTTTCAACTAATGGGGCTGGGAGAGTTGGATACCCATATCCAAAAGAACGAAAGAGGGCCCCTACCTCACACCCTACACAAAAATTAACTCAAAATGGACCAACAATCTCTATATAAAAGAAAGCACCATAAAACTCCTAGAAGATCATGTAGGAAAACATCTTCAAGACCTTGTATTAGGTGGACACTTCCTAGACTTTACACCCAAAGCACAAGCAACAAAAGAAAAAATAGGTAAATGGGAACTCCTCAAGCTTAGAAGTTTCTGTACCTCAAAGGAATTTCTCAAAAAGGTAAAGAGGCAGCCAACTCAATGGGAAAAAATTTTTGGAAACCATGTATCTGACAAAAGACTGATATCTTGCATATATAAAGAAATCCTACAACTCAATGATGATAGTACAGAGGGCCCAATTATAAAATGGGCAAAAGATATGAAGACAGCTCTCTGAAGAGGAAATACAAACGGCCAAGAAACACATGAAAAAATGTTCAGCTTCACTAGCTATTAGAGAGATGCAAATTAAGACCACAATGAGATACCATCTCACACCAAGTAGAATGGCTGCCATTAAACAAACAGGAAACTACAAATGCTGGAGGGGATGTGGAGAAATTGAAACTCTTATTCATTGTTGGTGGGACTGTATAATGGTTCAGCCACTCTGGAAATCAGTCTGGCACTTTGTTAGAAAACTAGATATAGAGATATCCTTTGATCCAGCGATTGCACTTCTCGGTATATACCCGGAAGATCAGAAAGCAGTGACATGAAGAGATATCTGCATACCGATGTTCATAGCAGCATTATTCACAATTGCCAAGTGATGGAAATAACCCAAATGTCATTCAACAGATTAGTGGATAAAGAAAATGTGGTATATACACATGATGGAATACTACATGACAGTAAGAAGGAATGATGTCATGAAACATATGACAACATGGATGAACCTTGAAGACATAATGCTGAGTGAAATAAGCTAGGCACAAAAAGGGAAATATTATATGCTACCACTAATGTGAACATTGAAAACTGTAAAACAAATTGTTTATAATGTAGAATGTAGGGGAACTAGCAATAGAGAGCAATTAAGGAAGGGGGAACAATAATCCAGGAAGAACAGATTAGCTATCGTGGGTAAATTTAACGTTCTGGGAATGCCCAGGAATGACTATGGTCTGTTAATTTCTGATGGTATAGTAGGAACAAGTTCACAGAAATGTTGCTATATTAGGTTACTTTCTTGGGGTAGAGTAGGAACATGTTTGAAGTAAAGTAGTTATCTTTGGTTAGTTGTGTTTTTCTTACTCACTTGTTATGGTCTCTTTGAAATGCTCTTTTATTGTATGTTTTTTTTTTAAATTTTTTTAAATGTTTTTATTTTTCATACAGTTGATTTAGGAAAAAAAGTTTAAAAAAATAAAAAATAAACAAGGAAAAAAATATGCAGAGCCCCTTTGAGGAGCTGGTGGAGAATGCAGGGGTATTGGCCTGCCCTACCTCGATGGTTGCTAACATGCGCACAGACATAGGGGACTGGTGGTTTGATGGATTGAGCCCTCTACCATGGGATTTGCCCTTGGGAAGACTGTTGCTGCAAAGGAGAGGCTAGACCTCCCTATAATTGTGCCTAAGAGCCTCCTCCCGAATGCCTCTTTGTTGCTCAGATGTGGCCCTCTCTCTCTAGCTAAGCCAACTTGAAAGGTGAAATCACTGCCCTTCCCCCTACATGGGATCAGACACCCAGGGTAGTGAATCTCCCTGGCAATGTGGAATATGACTCCCGGGGAGGAATGTAGACCTGGCATCGTGGGATGGAGAACATCTTCTTGACCAAAAGGGGGATGTGAAAGGAAATGAAATAAGCTTCAGTGGCAGAGAGATTCCAAACGGAGCCGAGAGGTCACTCTGATGGGCACTCTTATGCACAATATAGACAACCCTTTTCAGGTTCTAATGAATTGGGGTAGCTGGTGGTGGATACCTGAAACTATCAAACTACAACCCAGAACCTATGAATCTTGAAGACAATTGTATAAAAATGTGGCTTATGAGGGGGGACAGTGGGATTGGGGGGAGCCATGAGGATCACACTCCCCTTTGTCTAGTTTGTGGATGGATGAGTGGAAAGGTGGGGGTAGGAAACAAACAAACAAGCAGACAAGGGTGCCCAGTGTTCTTTTTTACTTTAGTTGCTCTTTTTCACTTTAATTATTATTCTGGTTATTTTTGTGTGTGTGGTAATGAGGGTGTTGGGGATTGCTTTTGGTGATGAATGTACAACTATCTAATGGTACAGTGCACAATCGAATGTACAACTTGTTTTGTATGACTGTGTGGTATGTGAATATATCTCAATAAAATGAATATTAAAAAAAAATTAATGGTTTAAACTCCCCAATCAGAAGATGTGGATTGGCAGAAGCAATTAAGAAAAACTTAAAACACGATCAATCTATTTGCTGTCTACAAGAGACTCACTTAAGACCAAAGGAGGAAAACAGATTAAGTGAAAGTTTAGATAAAGATATTTCATACAAACTACAATGAGAAATGAGAGGGCATAATTATATTAATATTAGGCAAATTAGACTTCAAATTTAAAACAATTAAATAGAGACAAAGAAAGATACTATGTATTAATAAAAGACACAATCCATCAAGAAGACATAACAATGTTAAATATCTATGCACCAACTGAGAGTGTCCCAAAATACATGAGGCAAACAGTGACAACACAGAAGGGAGAAGTAGACACTTTGACAAAAATAGTGGGAGGCTTCATCTCTCATCAGTGGATAGAACATGTAGACAGAGGATCAGTAATGAAACAGAGGTTTTGAATATTATTATAAATGAACTAGGCTTAAAAGACATTTACATAATGTGGCACCAAACAACAACAGAATATTCATTTTTCTCAATTGCTCACAGATCATTCTCCAGGATAAATCACATGTTGGGTTAAAAGCAGGTCATAATAATTGTTTAAAAGATTGAAAATATACAAAGAACTTCCTTGGATCATGATATAATGAAGTTTGAATAAATAACAAGTGGGAGACAGGAAAATTCACAAATATATTGAGGATAAACAACACACTCCTAACCAACCAGTGGGTGAAGGAAGAAATTTCAAGAGAAATTCATAAATATCTTGAGACACATGAAAATGAGAACACAACATATCAAAAATTATGGGATGCAGGAATGGCAGGGTTGAGAGGGAAATTAATTGCCCTAATTGCCTACATCAAAGAAGAAGAAAGAACAAAAACTGAGGAATGAATTGCTCACATGGAGGAACTAAAGAAAGAGCAAACTAACACCAAAGCAAACAGAAGGAAAGAAATAAAGAAAAAGATTAGAGTAGAGCAGAAATAAATAAAATAGAGAACATGAAAAGAATAAAGAGAATCAACAAAACCAGGACTCGGTTCTTTGAGAAAATAAAAAGAAATCAATTGACCCTTCACTAGGCTGACAAAGGAAAAAAGATAATGCAAATAAGTAAAATCAGAAATGAGAGGGGAGCATAACACTGACCCTGCAGAAATAAAGGAAATAATGAGAGGATACTTTAAATAACTATATGCCAAAATAGGCAACTTGGATGAAATGGACAAATTCCTAGAAAAGCATGAAAAACAAACATTGACTCAAGAAGAAATACAGGACCTCAACAAACCTATCACAAGTAAAGAGATTGAAACAGTCATCAAGAAATCCCCAAAAAAGAAAAGTCCAGGGACAGATGTATTCACATGTAATTCTACCAAGTACTCAAGAAAGAATAAGTAGCAATCATGTTCAAACTCTTCAAAATACTGAAAAGGAGGGAAAGTTACCTAACTCATTCTATGAAGACATCATCACCCTAATGCCAAAGTCAGGCTGATACTACAAGAAGAGAAAATTAGCAAGAAATCACTTTAATTAATACAGATTTAAAAATCTCAACAAAATACTTGCAAATCAAATCCAGTAGCACATTAAAAGAATTATACACCATGGTGATGTGGGTTTTACTCCAGGTATGCAAGGGTGGTTCAACATAAGAAAATCAATTAACATTGTACACCACTTCAATAAATTAAAGAGGAAAAGCCATACGATAATCTCAATTGACCCAGAAAAGGCATTTGACAAAATTCAGCATGTTTTGTTGATGAAAATATTTCAAAGATAGGAATAGAAGGAAACTTCCTCAACATGATAAAGGGAATGTGTGAAAACCCCACAGTTAACATCATACTCAGTGTGGAAACATTAAAAGTGTTCCCTCTTAGATCTGGATGTTTTTCTCTCTTAGATATGAAAGCTTTCCCTCTTAGATCAAGGATGCCCACTTTCACCATTGTTATTCAACATTGTGCTGGAAATTCTATCTAGAGCAATTAAGCAAGAAATAGTTACAAAAGGAATCCAAGTTGGAAAGGAAGAAGTAAAACTTTCACTGTTTGCAGATGACAAGATCCTAAATGTAGAAAATCCCCAAAAATCTACAGTAAAGCTGCTAGAGCTCATAAATGACTACAGCAATGAGGCTGGAAATAAGATCAATACTCAAAAGTCAGTAGTGTTTTGATACACTAATAAGGAGCAATCTGAAGAGGAAATCAAAGAAAAAATTCTATTTATAATAGCAACCACAAAATCAAATATTTATTAATAAATTTAACCAAGGGCATAAAAGATCTATACAGAGAAAACTACAAAACATTGCTAAAGGAATTCAAGGACAACATAAATAAATGGAAGGACAAACTGTGTTCATGGATTGAAAGACTCAATATAATTAAAATGTCAATTCTACTCAAATTGATTTATAGATTCAATGAAATACCAATTAAAATCCCAACAACTTGCTTTGCAAAAATAGAGGAGGCAATAATCATATTTATATGGAAGGGCAGTGTGCACCAAACAGCTAAAAGTATCTTGAGAAAGAAAACTGTAGTGGGAGGTCTTGCACTACCTGAATTTAAAGCATATTACAAAGCCACAGTGGTCAAAACAGCATGATACTGGCATAAAGATAGATGTACTGAGCAGTGGAGTCAAATTGAGTGCCCATAGGTGGACCCTCTCATGTAAGGTAAATTGATCTTTGATAAGGCAATCAAGTTGACTCAACTGGGATAGAGCAGCCTTTCAACAAATGGTGCTTGGAGAACTGGATATCCATAATCAAAAGTATGAAAGAGGGCCCTTATTTCACAGCTTATACAAAAATTAACTCACAATGGATAAAATACCTAAACATTAGAACTAAGACCATAAAACATTTAGAAGAAAATATAGGGAAACATCTTAAGATCTTGCAGTAGGAGGTGGTTTCCTTGGCCTTACCCCCAAAGCATGAGCAATGAAAAAAGACATAAATTGGATCTCCTCAAATTTGACCACTTTTCTGCATCAAAGGACTTTTTCAGGAAAGTAAAAAGGCAATCTATGCAAGGAGTCACAATATTTGGAAACCACATATCAGATAGGGCCTTCATATCCAGAATGTATGAAGAGCTACTACATCTCAACAACAAAAAGACAAAAAACCTAATTTAAAAATGGGCAAAATACATGAATAGACACTTTTCCAAAGAGGAAGTACAAGTGACTCAAAAACATGAAAAGAAGCTCAGCTTCACATGCAATTAGGAGAATGCAAATCAAAACCACCATAAGATATCATCTCACATCTATTAGAATGACCAATATTAATAAAAGAGAAAACTACATTTTCTGGAGAAGATGTGGAGAAATAGGTACACTCATTCCCTGTTGTTGGGAATGAAGAATAGTGCAATTGTTCTGGAAGGCAGTTTGGCAGTTCCTCAGGAACTGAGTACGGAATTGCCTTGTGATACAGGAATCCCATTACTAGGTATATACCCAGAGGGACTGAAAACAGGGAAACAAACAGAAATTTTCACACTGATGTTTATAATGGCATTATTCATGACTGCCAAGAGATGGAAACAGCCTAAATGTCCATCAATGGGCAAGTGGATAAGCAAACTGTGGTCTATACATGCAATGAAATATTACCCAGCTGTAAAACAGAATAATATCATGAAGCATGCAGCAATATGGATGAACTTTGAGGACTTTATGTGTAGTAAAAAAAGTCAGGAACAAAAGCACAAATGCTCCACAGTCTCGCTAATATGAACTAAGCATAATGAACAAACTCTGAGAGTTAAAGTTGAGAACACATGTTATCAGGAGATAAAAAGAGAGTAGAGTTTGGGCATTTGGTGATGAAGGAGCACAGAACATTCAACAGAATTGACTATAAAAATTGAGAACTGGATAGCACAATACTATATGATGGTTGCACAATATTGGAAGTATAATGAACAAATTTGAGCTTGAGTATGGTTGAAAGGGTAATGCTAGGGGTATCTATGATGCCAGAAGGAAAGGTAGAGGATAAAAACTTGTACTGCATAACTTAGTGAAAACTAGAGTGGACAAAATGGTGATTAAATATAGAAATATAAGAAAGTTTGTACTTGAGGGAGAACAATTGAATGTCCCATAGCAAATTTAGAAATGGGATCATATATGGAAAAATATAATTAACACATACTAGGAACAATGGTGAACAATAACATTGTAGTATTATTTCATTAATTGTAACAAAGGCAATTTACCAAAGCTAAATATCAATAAGAGTAGGCTATATGGGAGGGGTATGTGATTTGTGTTGTTATTGTTTTTCTTTTTCTTTTTTCCTTTTCTTCTTTCTTTGTGGAAGAAATGGAAATGTTCTCATATAGATTGTGATGGTGAATGCATAGCAATGTGGTTTTACCAGTAAAGATTGATTGAGCACTTAGGATGTGTGAATAAAACTGTTTAAAAAATAAGCAGAAGGATACAGTGCTGGAGAAGATGTGAAGAGAAAGATATACCTGTTAACTGTAGGTGGGGAAGTAAAATGTTGCAGCCCCTCTAGAGGGCAGTGTGGTGGTTCCACAGGAGGCTAAGTATAGGGTTGCCACATGATCCTGCAACCCCATTATTAGAGAAAGCCTTGAAAGAACTGAAAGCAGTTTCATGAATAGGCATTGACACACTGGTGTTTATGGTGGCATTATTAACAATTTGCAATAGATGGAGGTGGCCTAAGGATACATTGATGAACGTAAGGGCAAATCATGGTGTATACATACAATGGAATATTGAGTGGTTGCAGAAAGAAATGCAGTCATGTAGTATGCAACTAGGTGAATGAACCTTGAGGACATTATGTTGAGTGAAATAAGCCAGAGACAAAGGGACAAATAATATATGGGCTCACTAATATAAACTAACAATTATGAGCAAACTCTGATAATTGTATTCTAATGCATAGGTTATCAGGGATAGAAAATGGACAGAGAATAGACAATTGATGATTAAGGAGTACAGAATGTTCAAATAAGTCTCATTGTAAAGGTTCCTAGATTGTAAGTCCTTATAGCAGTCATATCTATTCCTGAGTTTTTACTGTTATTTCTAAACTCTGAGACACCATGCATTATGTGTATAACTGAGTAGTTCCCTGAAACATTGGGTATCTGTGTGACACCTGAGACTCAGAGTCAGAATTCTGCAGCTATGAAAGTCAGCATTACTCCCTACAGCAACTGTTAAAGAATCTGAATAAGAGATCAGACTTGAATTACATACATGAATGTCATGAACCTGGTTAGGACTAAGGTAAATCAGAATACAAGGTGAAGGATGATACTGTCTGTATTTTAAACTTCAAATTCTGTGTGAGACCAAAGGAAACAATGTTTATTTTGTCCAAAATGTTAATTTTCTGTGGCATACTATCTAGCTTACCCTATTTGATCAGTTTATTTAAAAAACATAATTACATGCAATATAGAAAATGGAATGATATCCTGTTATTCTGTACAGGTTCATACAATACCCTGATACATTCCAGAGTAATGTGGGCAAAAAAAATAAAAAAAAAGTATTTGCAAAGTCCCTTGAGGGACTGGAGAAAAAATGTGGAACTATTAAACTTCCCTACCTGGGAAACACCTGATACTCTCTCAGGCACTAGGGACTAATGATTTAATAAGCCAAGCCCTCAATGTTGAGGTTTGCCCTTATGAAACTTATTTCTGCAATGTTGAAGCTAGGCCTGCATGTAATTATGCCTAAGATTCACCCCTAGAGAGCCTCTTTTGTTGCTTAGATGTGACCCCTTTCTTTAAAGAGGAAATAAACTCACCTCACTCCCTCCTCCATGGGGTATGACTCCTAGGGATGTAATTCTCCCTGCTAACGTGGGACATGACTCCCAGGGTAAGCTTGGCCCCACCACTGTGGGATTGAGGAAGTCTTCTGGACCAAGAGGGGGAAAAGAAATGGAAAAATATAAAGATCCAGTAGCTAAGAAATTTCAAATAGAGTTGAAATGTCATTCTGGAGGCTACTCTTATGCAAGATTTAGCCAGATATTCTAAAATACCACAGTATGCCAAGCCCCAACCACCAGTTTGTCTGAAAACCTTAAGGAATGAACTGGACTCTAAGTCTCTATAGAAGTTTTCTTAGTAAGTTTATTTTTTCAGAAACTTAAGGCCACCAGATTGATCCCATTCCAAGATAAGCCCTGAAACCCAGAGGTAACTATCACTCCAAACACATTGAACTGTTTCATTCCTCTACCCCATAATGTCAACACCCCTTTCCAGCATGAGGAAGTTTAAATGGTCATTGCCCAGATATTCCTGAAGATTGAAAGTTCAAATGAGAGTGAGAAGGTGTGTGCCAGTTTGAATATAGTGTCCCCCAAACACCATTATATTTGATGTAATCCTGTGTGGGCATACATTATCAGTGTTGATAAGATTGTAATTCTTTGAGTGTTTCTTTGGAATGCACCCCACCCAGCTGTGGGTGATGACTCTGATTGGATAATTTCCATGGAGGTGTTGCTCTGCCCATTTGGGGTGGTTCTAAGTTCAGTCACTGGAGCCATTTAAATGAGCTGACAGACAGAGAGAACTCAGTGCAGCTGTGAGTGATGCTTTTAAGAGGAGCTACAGCTAAGAGGGACACTTTGAAGAAAGCACAGGAGCTGCAGATAGGAAACAGTTTGAAGATGGCCATTGAAAGCAGAATCCTGCTCTGGAGAAGCTTAGAGAGGACAAATACCCCAAGTGCAACTAAGAGTGACATTTTTGAGGAACTGCAACCTAGAGAGGAATGTTCTGGGAGAAAGCCATTTTGAAACCAGAACTTTGGAGCAGATGCCAGCCACGTGACTTCCCAGCTAACAGAGGTTTTCCAGACACCATTGGCCATCCTCCAGTGAAGGTACTCAATTGCTGATGTGTTACCTTGGAAACTTTATGGCCTTAAGACTGTAAATGTGTAACCAAATAAACACCCTTTATAAAAGCCAATCCATCTCTGGTGTTTTGCATTCTGGCTGCATTAGCAACTAGAACAGATTTTGGTAACAGGAGTGGGGTGCTTTTGCTGCTGAGTTTGCAAATACCAAACATGTTGGAACTGCTTTATACATGGATAAGGGGAAGATTCTGGAAGAATTGTGAGGAGCTTGATAGAAAAGGCCTAAACTGCTTTGAAGAGACTATTTGTGGAAATATGGACTCTAAAGATACTTCTGATGAGGCCTTGAACAGAAATGATGAATCTGTTGTTGCAAACTGGAAGAAAGGCAATCCTTGTTTTATAGTGGCAGAGAATTTGGCAAAATTGTGTCCTGGTGTCAGATGGAAGGAAGAAGTTGAAAGTGACAACCTGGAATACTTAGCTGAGGAGATCTCCAGACTACCTGTGGAAGATGTACCCTGGCTTCTCCTTGCAGCTTATAGTAAAATGCAAGCAGAGAGAGATAAACTTAGAACTGAACTCTTGATTTCAAAGAAACCAGAAGCTGATGGCTTGGAAAATTACAGGTTTCCAGGGAGTGGAATCCCAGAAGCTACAGCCCAACATAAGGATATTACCAAACCTGGACATTTCAGTACAAGCCAAGATTGGAAATAGAGTTAAGCAGAAAGGATTTGTGGAAAGTTATATTATCTGATGGCTTTGACCCCTGTGTGCTTCATGTGAAGCCAACAGAATTTTTGTGAGATCTTTATAGACAGAGCTTCTGCTGGTCTGCACTGAAGGATACAGACAAGGAACAAATTGAAGGAAAAATTTCTTCAAAGACAGAGCCATGGAGGTTGAGGTCTGGAGTCAAGAGTTCTCAGGCTGGGAGAGCAGAGAAGCCCACATGCATGGAAAGGGTGAGTTTGCCCTGGAGGTCAAGGGCGGGCTTTCCGCCTTGATGCTCAGGAAATGTACCGCAACCCCAAGCCCCAAAGAGGGTGGAGCACATTCCCAGGGAATTGGGGAGAGCCTGACTGCCACCACACTGTTCTGAAGGGGTTGAGCGTGTGCCCCAGAGATGCAAGGGAATCTGGGAGCTTCCCTGATATTTGAGGAGGGTGGGGCCCTGAAGGTGATCTCCCCAATGTGTGGATATGTTGGAGCACTCGCCTAAGCATTTGGAGAGGAAAGGGCTGCTGAAAAGGCCCTTAGGAAGGGTTAGACTCCTGCTCTCTCAAGCCCCAAGGATGTAACATTGTTCTGTTAATGACTCTCAGACTTTGAAATCTAACAGAGTTTGTCCTGCAGGTTTTAGGAACTGTTTTGGTCCTGTTAACCCTGTTTTCCTTCCTGTTTCTCCATATGGCAATGGGAATGTTTATCCTATGAATGGCCTGCCTTTGTATTTTGGAAGCACATAACTTGTTCTCAGTTCACAGATCCACAGCTAAAGGAAAGTTATGCCTTAGGACTGACCACGTCTACAAATGATTTTGATGAGATCTTGTACTTAACTATTGTTACTGAAATGATTAAAGTTTTTGTGATATGGTGATGGGATGAATGTATTTTGTATTTGGAAAGAATACGTTTTTCTGGGGTCCAGGGGGTGGAATGTGCTGGTTTGAATGTATTATGTCCCCCAGAAAAAGCCATATTCTTTGATGCAATCTTGTGGGGCAGACATGTTAGTAGGGATTAAGTTGGAACATTGGATTAGGTTGTTTGCATGGAGATGTGCCCCATCCAACTGTTGGTGATAACTCTGATGGGATATTTCCATGGAGGTGTGGCCCCACCCATTCAGGGTGGGCCTTGATCAGTGGAGCCATATAAATGAGCTCATGGGCAGAGGGAACTCAGTGCAGCTGTGAGTTACATTTTGAAGAGGAGCTACAGCCAAGAGGGACACTTTGAAGAAAGCACAGGAGCTGCAGATGAGAGAGAGTTTGAAAATGGCCATTGAAAGCAGACTCTTGCTCTGGAGAAGCTGAGAGAGGACAAATACCCCAAGTGCAACTAAGAGTGACATTTCTGAGGAACTGCAGCCTAGAGAGGAATGTCCTAGGAGAAAGCCATTTTGAAACCAGAACTTTGGAGAAGATGCCAGCCACATGACTTCCCAGCTAACAGAGGTTTTCCAGATACCATTGGCCATCCTCCAGTGAAGTTACTCAATTCTTCCTGTGTTACCTTGGACATTTTATGACCTTGAGACTGTAACTGTGTAACCAAACAAACCCCCTTTTCTAAAAGCCAATCCATCTCTGGCATTTTGCATTCTGGCAGCATTAGCAAACTAGAACAATGGGATATTTGGGGTCTTCTTTCTTCTTTTTATGTATTTTTTTATGGAGTAATTCAAATATTCTAAAAATGATCATGATGATCAATACACAATTAGGTGATGATACTGTGAACCATTGATTGTATGCTTTAGATGAATTCTATTGTGTGTGAATTTATCTCAATAAAATTACATTAAAAATAAATTTACCATATATTCATGGGGCTATTTCTGAACTCTCAATTTGATCACTTTAGTCAATATATCTTCTGTTATGCCAAAACCATGCTGTTTTTATAACTGTATCTTTGTAATATGCTTTAAAGTCAGGATGTAAGAGTCTTCCCACTTCATTTTTCATTTCCTTTTTGAAGATATTTATGGCTACTCAGGTCCCTTTATCCTTCAAAATATATTTGGTAATTGGATTTTCCAATTCTGCAGTATGCTTTTGGACTTTTGCTTGGGATTGCATTGAATCTGTTAGAGTAGGATTGACATCTTAATAATATTTAATCTTCCAATCCATGGACACAAAATGGCTTTCCATTCATTTAGTTCATCTTTGATTTCATTTAGCAATACAGTGTAATCTTCTGAATACAGGTCCTTTATATCTTTTGTTAAATTTATCCTGAAGTATTTGATTTTTTTAGTTGCAACTGTAAATCAACTTTTTCCTTTCTAATAATTGCTAATTATTGGAATATAGAAGCACTATTGATTTTTTTGTGTGGTTTCTCTTGTATTCACCACTTTGATGAACTCATTTATTAGGTCTAGTTGCTTTGTTGTAGATTTTTCAGGATTTTCTAGGTGTAGGATCATATCAACTGCAAACAGTGAAAGTTTTACTACTTCCCTTACAAGTTGGATGCCTTTTATTTCTTTGTCTTGCCTAATTGCTCTATTTAAAACTTCTAGAACAATGTTGAATGGCAGTGATGACAATGGGTATCTATTTCTTGTTCCTAGTCTCAACAGGATAGCTTTCAGTCTTTCACCATTGAGTATTATCTTAACTGTGAAGAGAAAGTCTTCTATTAGGTAGAATAAGACATCTAAATTTCTTCATTTTAATACCATTTTAGCATCTTTATTTATATGTAATCTATATATTATATAATTCACCAATTTATATTCTACAAGTCAATGGCTTTTAGTATATACGGAGTTCTGAAATCATCATCACAATTATAGAATATTTTCATCAACCCCAAAAGAAATCCCACTGGTCCTTTTTCAAGAATTATTTTCCTCTTTTTATTTTATTTATTTATTTATTTATTTATTTATTTGCTATTATCCATTGTCATTTCAATTTTAGAATCTGCTTATGACTTTCTACAAAAAGTATACATTTTGGGATTTTGATTGGGAATGTCTAGATCATTTTGGGAAAACTGGCAATTTAGAACTTCTGACCCTTTCTATCTACATGATACTATTTCCCTCTATTTGTACCATATATATATGGTAAAAAGTGCTGAATATATATATATATATATATATATATATATATAGAGAGAGAGAGAGAGAGAGAGAGAGTCATATTTACATATTTCATTGAGTCTATTTTAAAGTATTTTAATTCTATTTGAAATGATATTTTAAATAAGTATTTTATGAAATTACAATTGAGTTTAGGATACTAAGTTAATATACTGCAACTTGATTATTTATCAGTTTTGGTAGCTTTTTTTTAAATTCCAAATACATGGTTGTAGCTTGCACAAAAGTGCATGGTTACTGTAAAGTCATATTGATAAAAAGCTTCATAATTACCTTAGTTAGGGAGACAGATGGAACAAAAAAAGGCCTATAAAGCATTGAGACAGTAGGCTTGTGGGTTTTTTTTTTCTTAAAGAGTTTTATTGAGATTTTTTTCACATACCTCACAATCCATCCAAAGTATACAGTTGATGGTTCACAGCATCATTACATATTGCACATTCATCACAATTTTAGAACATTTTTCTTTATTGAAAAAAATACCTGAAATCTGATGAGACTGATATCTTGTATATATAATGAAATCTTACAACTCAACAACAATAGTACATATAGCCCAATAATAAAATGGGTAAAAGATATGAAAAGACATTTCTCTGAAGAGGAAAGACAAATGGCTAAAAAACACATAAAAATACTCATCTTAGCTAGCTATTTGGGAGATGCAAATCAAGACCACAATGAGGCATCATCTCAAACCAATAGGAATGTCTGCCATTAAACAAACAGGAAACAAAAAATGTTGGAAAGGATGTGGATAAGTTGGAACTCTTATTCATTGCTGGTGGGACTGTATAATGGAACAGCCACTCTGGAAGACAGTTTGGCTCTTCCTCAGAAAACTAGATATTGAGTTACCCTATGATCCAGCAATTTCACTTCTCAGTATTTACCCAGAGGATCTGAAAGCAGTGAGACAAACAGATATTTGTACACCAATGCTCATAGTGGCACTGTTCACATTTGCCAAGAGATGGAAACAACCTAAATGTCCTTCATTAGATGAGGGGATAAACAAAATGTGGTATATACACACGATGGAATACTATGCAGCAGTAGGAAGGAACAGTGTCGGGAAACATATGACAACCATGAATGAAACTTGAAGACACAACATTGAGTAAAATAAGCCAGACACAAAAAGGGAGATTTTGTATGTTACCACTAACGTGAACTCTGTGAAAAATGTAAAATAAGTGTCTTATATTGTAGAATATAGCAGACCTAGAGATAGACAGCAGCTAGGGAAGGGGGAATAATAATCTAATAAGAACAGAAAAGATCTTGAGGGTGACCTTAATGATACAGGAATGCTCATGCATGACTATGGTTCTTTAATTTTCTTTTGGCATGGTAGCAGTATACTGCAAGAAGATCTGAAATTGATTGCTAGTATAACTCTCTCTGGTCAGCAAAAGAAGGAACTGAACAATTGAACTCTGAGTTTATCCATTCCTAACTTTGGAAATTATCTACAATGGAAACTTGCCTCCACTCTTGAGGTTTGTTAACCTACTTGCTTACTCAATGACTTTAGTCATACTGTTACCCATGGTAAAAGGTAGACCAGATTTGCAATATTAACTACATGCCATTTATTTAGCATCAGATTTCTTTCCCACCATACCCAAAGGACAGAAAGCCTGGAAAGAAGGGAAGGAGGCTTACTGGGCTATTAATAAGTCAATTCTTCAGAAGTTTCCAAAGCAAACTAAGAGCTTTTAAATTCAGTGTTTTCAGAGCAATAGTATTAAGAAAAAGAATGTGATTCTGCCCTGAGCCTTTTTAAATATGATCTAATGAATAAATGTGTATGTCAAGGGGGGTGGGGCAAGATGGTGGAGTGGTGAGGTGTATGTTTTAGTTACTCCTCCAGGGCAGTAGGTAGAAAGCCAGTAACTGTGTGGACCAGACACCACAGAGCAATTTGACTTTGGGCATACTTCATACAACACTCATGAACATGTGGAGCAGCTGATAGCAGTGTAATCTGCAAGTTTTTGTGGCAAGGGGACCTGCACCCCTTCCTTCCAGGCTCAGTCCCATGGGAGGAGGGGCCATCAGCACTGGGAATGAGGAGGGAGAACTGCAGTTGCGGCCCTTATCAGAAACTCATTCTACTGATCCAAACTCCAAGCATAGATAAACTGAAACCAGACACCAGAGAATCTGGGACCAGCCAGCCTGGTGTAAGATAGGGATAGAAAAAACAGCAAGAAAAACCCAAAAATAAAAGTGGAGGCTTTTTGGAGTTCTGGTGAACACAGACTGGGGAAGAGCAGAGCTCAGGCAGAGTCAGGACCATATGCAAATCCATAAGATGAGTTTCTTTGCCTGAAAAAACAGTTTTTCTGCTCACTGGAGTGTTCCTTAATGGCCCTAAATGCCTTGTCTCTTAGCATTTCAATAACCCATTAGAACTGCAAGGATAACCTCTCTCTTTTTTTTTATCTTTTTCTAAAACAATTACTCTAAGAAGCCCAATACAGAAAGCCTCAAAGACTTGCAATTTGGGCAAGTCAAGAAAAGAGCAGAACTAACAGAGCTCTGAGACACAAGGCAATAAGTCCAGTGGCTGAGAAAACTCACTAAACACCACAACTTCCCAAGAAAAGAGGGGCATCCCCTCACAGCCATCTTCCTGGTGGGCAGGGAACCCTCTTGCCAGTTGCTGGCCACATAGCCCACAGCTGCTCCAGACAACCCAGTGTGATGGGAAGTGTCTCCAGCACACACCACAAAATCAGGTGTGGACATAAGCCTTCCCTGCACCCTCAGCTGGTAGTCCCAGAGTTGGGAAGGTGGAGCAGTGTGAATTAACAACCCCCATTCAGCCATCCTTTCGGCATAATGGGAGCATCCCTACACAGCCCTGCAGCCCAGAACCACCCTGGGGGGGACAGTGCTCACCTGTGACATAGCATAGTCATCCCTCCACAGAGGACCTGGGGGTGCACAGCCTGGAAGACAGACCCACTCACAAGTCTCAGGGGCCATATGCCAATACCAAAGACTTGTGGGTCAGTGGTAGAGACAAACTGTGTCAGGACTGAACTGAAGGATTAGACTATTGCAGCAGCTTTAAATCTCCAGGAACACCATGGAGATTTGATTGTTAGAGTCGCCTCTCTCCCTGAACATGCAGACACACACCCCATATACAGGGCAGGCAACATCAACTACACATGCAAGCTTGGCAAACCAATTGGACCCCACAAGACTCACACCCCCACCCACCACAAAGACAAAGCAGGGGAGAACTGGCCTGGGGGAATAGGTGGCTTGCAGACACGACCTTTTGCTTAGTTAGAGAAAGTGTACCCCACAAAACTGTAGATCTGACAAATTAGAGATGAGGGTTTTAATTGGTCTACAAATCCTAAAAGAGCCCTACCAAATTAAGCAAATGCCAAGAGGCCAAAAACAACAGAAAATTTTAAAGCATATGAAAAAAACAGACGATATGGATAACCCAAGCCCAAACACCCAAATCAAAAGATCAGAGGAGACATGGTACTTGAAGAAACTAATCAAAGAACTAAAGAAGAACAATGAGACCATGGCACAGGATATAAAGGACATGAAGAAGAGCATGGCACAGGATAAAAAGGATATCAAGAAGACCCTAGAAGAGCATAAAGAAGAAATTGCAAGAGTAAATAAAAAAATAGATGACCTTATGGAAATTAAAGAAACTGTTGACCAAATTAAAGATTCTGGATAGTCACAGTACAAGACTAGAGGAAGGTGAACAATGAATCAGTGACCTGGAAGATGACAGAATGGAAAATGAAAGAACAAAAGAAAGAATGGGGAAAAAATCAAAAAAATCAAAATGGACCTCAGGGATATGATAGATAATATAAAACATCCAAATATGAGACTCATTGGTGTTCCAGAAGGGGAAGAGAAGGGTAAAGGTCTAGGAAGAGTATTGAAATAAATTGTTGGGGAAAACTTCCCAAATCTTCTAAACACCATAAATACACAAACCATAAATGCCGAGCAAACTCCAAATATAATAAATCCAAATAAACCCACTCTGAGACATATTCTGATCACACTGTCAAACATGGAAGAGAAGGAGCAAGTTCTGAAAGCAGCAAGAGAAAAGCAATTCACCACATATAAAGGAAACAGCAAAAGACTAAGTAGTGACTACTCAGCAGCCACCATGGAGGCAAGAAGGCAGTGGCATGACATATTTAAAATTCTGAATGAGAAAAATTGCCAACCAAGAATTCTTTATCCAGCAAAGCTCTCCTTCAAATTTGAGGAAGAGCTTAAATTTTTCACAGACAAATTCTGAGAAAATTTGCTAACAAGAGACCTGCCCTACTGGAGATAATAAAGGGTGCCCTACTGACAGAGAAACAAAGAAAGGAGAGAGAGACATGGAGAAAGGTTCAGTACTAAAGAGATTCAGTATGGGTAAGTTAAAGGTTATTAATAGAGGAAAAAATATATATATGACAAACATAAACCAAAGGATAAGATGGCTGATTCAAGAAATGCCTTCATGATTACAACCCCGTGAATGTAAATGGATTAAACTCACCAATTAAAAGATATAGATTCACAGAATGGATAAAAAAAAAATGAACCATCAATATGATGCATACAAGAGACTCATCTTAGACACAGAGACACAAAGAAATTGAAAGTGAAAGGATGGAAAAAAATATTTTATGCAAGCTACAGCCAAAAGAAAGCAGGAGTAGCAATATTAATCTCAGAAAAAATAGACTTTAAATGCAAGGATGTTATGAGAGACAAAGAAGGCCAGTGCATACTAATAAAAGGGGCAATTCAACAAGAAGAAATAATCATAAATGTTTATGCACCCAAGGTGCCACAAAATACATGAGAGAAACACTGATAAAACTAAAGGAAGCAATTGATGTTTCCACAATAATTGTGGGAGACTTCAACACATCACTCTTTCCTATAGACAGATCAACCAGACAGAAGACCAATAAGGAAATTAAAAACCTAAACAATCTGATAAATAAATTGGATTTAACAGACATACATAGAACATTGCATCCCAAATCACCAGGATACACATTCTTCTCTAGTGCTCACAGAACTTTCTCCAGAATAGATCATAGGATCGGACATAAAACAAGCCCCAATAAATTTTAAAAAATTGAAATTATTCAAAGCACATTCTCTGACCACAGTGGAATACAATTGGAAGTCAATAACTACCAGAGACTTAGAAAATTCCCAAATACTTGGAGGTTAAACAACATGCTCCTAAACAATCAGTGGGTTAAAGAAGAAATAGCAAGAGAAATTGCTAAATATATAGAGATGAATGAAAATGGGAACGCAACATACCAAAAGCTATGGGATGCAGCAAAAGCAGTACTGAGAGAGAAATATATAGCACTAAATACATATATTAAAAAGGAAGAAAGAGCCAAAATCAAAGAAATAATGGATCAACTGAAGAAGCTAGAAAATGAACAGCAAACCAATCCTAAACCAAGTAGAAGAAAAGAAATAAGGATTAAAGCAGAAATAAATGACATAGAGAACAAAAACAAACAAACAAACAAACAATAGAGAGGATAAATAACACCAAAAGTTGGTTCTTTGAGAAGATCAACAAGATTGACAAGCCCCTAGCTAGACTGACAAAATCAATAAGAGAGAAGACCCATATAAACAAAATAATGAATGAGAAAGGTGACATTACTGTGGATCCCGAAGAAATTAAAAAAATAATAAGAGGATACTATGAACAACTGTATGGCAACAAGCTGGATAATATAGAGGAAATGGACAATTTCATGGAAATATGTGAACAATGCAGACTGACCAGAGAAGAAACAGAAGACCTCAACCAACCAGTCACAAGCAAAGAGATCCAATCAGTCATCCAAAAACTTCACACAAATAAATGCCCAGGGCCAGATGGCTTCACAGGGGAATTCTACCAAACTTTCCAAAAAAACTGACACCAATCTTACTTAAACTCTTTCAAAACATCAAAGAAAATGGAACACTACCAAACTCATTTTATGAAGCTAACAACAATATAATACCAAAATCAGGCAAAGATGCTACAAAGAAGTAAAACTACAGGCCTATCTCCCTAATGAAAATGGATGCAAAAATTCTCAACAAAATACTTGCAAATCGAATCCAAAGACACATTAAAAAAATCATGCACCACGACCAAGTGGGGTTCATTCCATGCATGCAAGGATGGTTCAACATAAGAAAATCAATGTATTACAACACATTAACAAATCAAATGGGAAAAATAAAATGATCATCTCAATAGATGCTGAAAAATCATTCGACAAAATCCAACATCCCTTTTTGATAAAAACACTTCAAAAGGTAGGAATTGAAAGAAACTTCCTCAATACGTTAAACAGCATATATGAAAAACCCACAGCCAGCATAGTACTCAATGTTGAGAGAATTAAAGCCTTCTCCCTAAGATCAGGAACAAGACAAGGATGCCCACTGTCACCACTGTTATTCAACATTGTGCTGGAAGTGCTAGCCAGGGCAATCTGGCAAGACAAAGAAGTAAAAGGCATCCAAATTGGAATGGAAGAAGTAAAACTGTCATTGTTTGCAGATGATATAATCTTATATCTGGAAAACCCTGAGAAATCAATGATACAGCTACTAGAGCTAATAAACAAATTTAGCAAAGTAGATTAATGCACATAAGTCAGTAATGTTTCCATATGCTAGAAATGAACAAACTGAAGAGACACTCGAGAAAAAGAGACCATTTTCAATAGCAACTAAAAAAATCAAGTACCTAGGAATAAACTTAACCAAAGATGTAAAAGACCTATACAAAGAAAACTACATAACTCTACTAAAAGAAATAGAAGGGGATGTTAAAAGATAGAAAAATAATCCATGTTCATGGATAGGAACACTAAGTGGCATTAAGATGTCAATTCTACCGAAACTCATCTACAAATTCAATGCAAACCCAATCAAAATTCCAACAACCTACTTCGCAGACTTGGAAAAGCTAGTAATCAAATTTATTTGGAAAGGAAAGATGCCTCGAATTGCTAAAGACACTCGATAAAAGGAAAACAAAGTGGGAGGACTTACACTCCCTGACTTTGAAGCTTATTATAGAGCCACAGTTGTTAAAACAGCATGGTACTGGCACAAAGATAGACATATAGATCAATGGAATTGAATTGAGAACTCAGAGGCAGACCCCCAGGTCTATGGCTGACTGATCTTTGATAAGGCCCCCAAAGTCACTGAACTGGGACATAACAGTCTTTTCAACAAATGTGGCTGGGAGAGTTGGATATCCATATCCAAAAGAATGAAAGAGGGCCTCTACCTCACACCTCACACAAAAATTAACTCAAAGTGGATCAAAGATCTCAATAAAAAAGAAAGTACCATAAAACTCCTAGAAGATAATGTAGGGAAACATCTTCAAGACCTTGTATTAGGTGGCCAGTTCCTAGACTTTATACCCAAAGCACAAGCAACAAAACAAAAAATAGATAAATGGGAACTCCTCAATCTTAGAAGTTTCTGCACCTCAAAGGAATTTCTCAAAAAGGTAAAGAGGCAGCCAACTCAATGGGAAAAAAATTTTGGAAACCATGTATCTGAGAAAAGACTGATATCTTACATATATAAAGAAATCCTACAACTCAATGACAATAATACAGACAGCCGAATCATAAAATGGGCAAAATATATGAAATGACAGTTTTCTGAAGAGGAAATACAAACAGCCAAGAAACACATGAAAAAATGTTCAGCTTCACTAGCTATTAGAGGCATGCAAATTAAGACCACAATGAGATACCATCTCACACCAATTAGAATGGCTGCCATTAAACAAACAGGAAACTACAAATGCTGGAGGGGATGTGGAGAAATTGGAACTCTTACTCATTGTTGGTGAGACTGTATACTGGTTCAGCCACTCTGGAGGTCAGTCTGGCAGTTCCTTAGAAAACTAGATATAGAGTTACCCTTTGATCCAGCAATTGCACTTCTCGGCATATACCCAGAAGATCTGAAAGCAGTGACACGAACAGATATCTGCACGCTAATGTTCATAGCAGCATTATTCACAATTGCCAAGAGATGGAAACAACCCAAATGTCCTTCAACAGATGAGTGGATGAATAAAATGTGGTATATACACATGATGGAATACTATGTGGCAGTAAGAAGGAACAATGTTGTGAAACGTATGACAACATGGGTGAACCTTGAAGACATAATGCTGAGCGAAATACCCCAGGCAGAAAAAGAGAACTATTATATGCTACCACTAATGTGAACATTGAAAAATGTAAAACAAATGGTTTATAATGTATAATGTAAGGGAACTAGTGATAGAGAACAACTAAGGAAGGGGGAATGATAATCCAATAAGAACAGATAAGCTATCATGGGTAAATTTAACGTTCTTGGAATGCCCAGGAATGAGTATGGTTTGCTAATTTCTGATGGGTTTAGTAGGAACAAGTTCACAGAAATGTTGCTATATTAGTTACTTCCTTGGGGTAGAGTAGGAACATGTTGGAAATAAAGTAATTATCTTAAAAAAATGTCTATGTCAAGTAATTTCTATCAAAATATACCCCTTATCTCCCACTATTACTAACCCTTAGCATTGGTTGATACATTTGTTACCGTTGATAAAAGAATATTAAAAGATTACTATTAACTATAGTCCATAGTTTTCAATAAATGTATTTTCATAATTTGCAATGGATGTATTTTTTCCCACATAGAACTCAAGATTTTATATGTAGACCAACAGGTCTTCTGTAGTGAAGTCAATTTTACTTCATTCTTTTCAAACTTTGTGTCTTTTAATTTCTTTTTCTTGCCTAATTTCACTGGCTAAGACCCCCAGCTCAATATTGAAAATGTACTAGTGAAAGTGGCAAATGAGGATATCCTTGTCTGGTAAAGAAAAGGATGTAGTATTTCACATTGAGGATTATGTAAGCTGTAAGTTTGACATGGGCTTGCTTTATCATATTGAAGACGTTTTTATACATCCCAAGTTTGCTAAGAGACCTTTTAAATCTTGAACAGATATTAAGTTTTGTCAAATGCTTTTTCTGCATGTATTGAGATGTCCCTAAAACTTGAGCCAATGTTAAATCCTCTATAGTAATTTAGATTTATGTCCTGATATCCTCATATTTTAGAGAATGCTTTCCTCTACTTTAAGATTATGTTAGATATTTTTACATCTTTACATTTTCATATACATTTTATAATTTACACATCAGTTTTTATAGCAAGCAGAAATTTTGGCTTACTTCTCTGTGGTTAATTTTGTACAGTATCTTGCAGCATTAAGTCCAGGCTCTTTGTTAATTCTAAACTATATTGTTTTCGGGGCTCAGTGACATTAGCAAAAGCTAAGGTCATTAGTATCAATTTCTTGAAGTTATTCCAGGAATTGGCAAATGCACTAAAAAGAAATAGCAACAGCTAATTTTAAGACCCAGTGTAAAGTATTTTCCTTTTCTTATGCAACTTAGTCCCACTTTTCTGACTGTATTGATTGTTCTCTAAGCCTTCAAATCTTTTTGTTGTTGTTTATCTCACTTTGAAAATTATTTACAGAAAAAAAATTAGCTACTCTATCATAGGTAGAAGCAGCAATCCTTATATATTGACCTAAATAACAGAGAAAATATTTCAAATGACTTATATTTTAAAGTAAAAAAAAAAAAAAAAACAATTGAGAAAGTTGAAATTAAATAGAATGCACTGTAAAAATGTTTTTAAAAGATGAAAATGAGTTTAATATAGAATGATGCATCAAATTATCCCTGCAGTAAATGAAAAGATAAACAAAAATAAAGAATATCCAAAAATGTCAGTGACAGCAATAAAACATGAAAAGTGAAGGAATACTTCCAAACTCATGTAAGACTAGTGTATTCTTGATTCCAAACTCTACAAGGATATTGAAATGAAAGTAAATTACAGAGACTAACAGCCATCGTGAACATGAACATAAAGGTCCTTAGCAAAACATTAGCAAAGAAAATCCAGCAATTTTTTTTAAATAAAACATGCTATAAGATGGTCAGTTGGAAATTATTTCAGGATTGCAAGATGAGTCCTACATCATTTGATATTCACAATAATGGGAAAATAGAGAGAAAAGCAGCTGGAGAAACAGGCCTATACAATTAGGGTCTCCTGATTTTTTACAAAGGTGGCATCTAAGAGCAGTATATTGAAGATATTTTTAATAAATAGATCTGGAATGATTATCAAACAAGGAGAAATAGACACCTAGCTAATACCATACCAAAAATAAATATATCTGAGATTGATTAAAGATCAATGCAAAAGTCAAAAATGTAAAACATATAAATTATAACACCATAAAATATGCCCATGATCTTGAAGTGGGAGTGTTTTTTTCTTAAACAAAATTTAAAAAGTACAAGCTTATAAGAAAATACTGGTAAATTTGTTTTAAACTAAGCATTTTTTTCATACACATATACCAGAAAAAAAGTGAAAAGGTAAGCCACAATAGGGGAAAATATGTTGGCAATATAGAGATGTGAAAAGTATATAGAATGACTACAAATTAATAAGAAAAATGTAGACCACATAATAGAAAATATGGAGAAGAATTAATGAGTGAGAATATGCAAATGACAAGCAAATGAAAAAATTATCAACTCTAACAGTCATCTAGGTAAGGCATGTAAACCAAAATCATGGACTTTGATTGACAGCACATCCATCAAAATGCCTAAAATATTAGAATATGACAATACCAAACATTGGTAAGAATAAGGATTATTAGCGACTTCCATAAAGTGCTAGTTCAGTAAATACTTTGGCAGTATCTATTAGAGTTGTTCATATTTGTTATCATTCAAATTTTGCTTCATAACAAACCAATCCCAATCTCAGTGCTATAAATAAGAATCAAAGTTTGTGGGTGAGTTGGGCAAGTCTGCTATGCCCGTTTCATCATAGGATCTAGGTTTAAGATTAGTTGTTACATGGGATATGCATTTTTCTCATGGCTATGGCAGAAATGAAATAGAGCATGCCCAAATGAGTAACAATTTTCAACATCTTATTTCCATCATGCATGCTAATAATCCATTTGGCCAGAATTAGTCAAATGGCCTGCCTAAAATCAACAGTGCTGGGAAGTGATTTCCTCCCATGAAAGGAGCAAATATTTGCTGAAACGAAGCTAATCTGCATCATATGCATATCCTATAGTCCAGTAATTCCACCAGGAGTCCTGTACCACAAGATTCAGCGTAGCATTACTCAAAAAACAGAAACAAGAGGAAAGCCATTAAAAATGGAATGCCTAAATATATTGTGGCATATTCAGGAAACAAAATACAATTCAAATGATAAAAAAGCAATGAAATACTGCTACACACAATAACATGAATGGCTTCTATAGACATAATATAAATCAAAAGAAGGCAGGAAAAAGAGAATATATTATACAATTCCATGTATCTAAGAGTATAAAATAGGCAAATATGGTTTTGGGAATAGAAGTATGAAAGTTTGTTATCTTTGCAGATGTATATGCCAGAGTGGATATGAAGACAAGTTCTGGAAAGTAGATAATGTATCGTGTGTGTTGGTTGCACAGTGTGTCCTCATTTTTTAAAAATTAATTAAGCTATATCTCTGAGACTGCATTCTACTGTATATATCTTTTTTTATTATTATTTTTTATTGAGATATATTCACATACCATGCAGTCATACAAAACAAATCATACATTCGATTGTTCACAGTACCATTACATAGTTGTACATTCATCACCTAAATCAATCCCTGACACCTTCATTAGCACACACACAAAAATAACAAGAATAATAATTAAAGTGAAAAAGAGCAATTAAAGTAAAAAATAACACTCGGTACCTTTGTCTGTTTGTTTCCTTCCCCTATTTTTCTACTCATCCATCCATAAACTAGACAAAGTGGAGTGTGGTCCTTATGGCTTTCCCAATCCCATTGTCACCCCTCATAAGCTACATTTTTATACAACTGTCTTCGAGAGTCATGGGTTCTGGGTTGTAGTTTGATAGTTTCAGGTATCCACCACCAGCTACCCCAATTCTTTAGAACCTAAAAAGGGTTGTCTAAAGTGTGCGTAAGAGTGCCCACCAGAGTGACCTCTCGGCTCCTTTTGGAATCTCTCTGCCACTGAAGCTTATTTCATTTCCTTTCACATCCCCCTATTGGTCAAGAAGATGTTCTCCGTCCCACGATGCCAGGTCTACATTCCTCCCCGGGAGTCATATTCCACGTTGCCAGGGAGATTCACTCCCCTGGGTGTCTGATCCCACGTGAGGGGTGGCAGTGATTTCACCTTTCTGGCTTAGCCAGAGAGAGAGGGCCACATCTGAGCAACAAAGAGGCATTCGGGAGGAGGCTCTTAGGCACAACAATAGGGAGGCCTAGCCTCTCCTTTGCAGCAACCGTCTTCCCAAGGGTAAAACCTATGGTAGAGGGCTCAACCCATCAAACCACCAGTACCCTATGTCTGTGGTCATGTTAGCAACCATGGAGGTGGGGTAGGCCAATACCCCTGCATTCTCCACAGGCTCCTCAAGGGGGCACTACATCTTTTTTTTTCCCTTGTTTTTCTTTTTTTTTTTTTTTTTAACTTTCCCTTCTTTTTTAAATCAACTGTATGAAAAAAAAGTTAAAAAGGAAACAAACATACAATAAAAGAACATTTCAAAGAGACCATAACAAGGGAGTAAGAAAAAGACAACTAACCTAAGATAACTGCTTAACTTCCAACATGTTCCTACTTTACCCCAAGAAAGTTACATAATATAGCAACATTTCTGTGAACTTGTTCCTACTATATCCATCAGAAATTAACAGACCATAGTCATTCCTGGGCATCCCCAGAACGTTAAATAGCTTACCTGTTCTTCTTGGATTATTGTTCCCCCGTCCTTAATTGCTCTCTATTGCTAGTTCCCCTACATTCTACATTATAAACCATTTGTTTTACGTTTTTCAAAGTTCACATTAGTGGTAGCATATAATATTTCTCTTTTTGTGCCTGGCTTATTTCGCTCACCATTATGTCTTCAAGGTTCATCCATGTTGTCATATGTTTCACGAGATCGTTCCTTCTTACTGCCGTGTAGTATTCCATCGTGTGTATATACCACATTTTATTTATCCACTCATCTGTTGAAGGACATTTGGGTTCTTTCCATCTCTTGGCAATTGTGAATAATGCTGCTATGAACATTGGCGTGCAGATATCTGTTCGTGTCACTGCTTTCCGATCTTCTGGGTATACACCAAGAAGTGCAATCGCTGGATCAAATGGTAACTCTATATCTAGTTTTCTAAGGAACTGCCAGACTGACTTCCAGAGTGGCTGAACCATTATACAGTCCCACCAACAATGAATAAGAGTTCCAATTTCTCCACATCCCCTCCAGCATTTGTAGTTTCCTGTTTCTTTAATGCCAGCCATTCTAACCAGTATTAGATGGTATCTCATTGTGGTTTTAATTTGCATCTCTCTAATAGCTAGTGAAGCTGAACATTTTTTCATGTGTTTCTTGGCCATTTGTATTTTGTCTTCAGAGAACTGTCTTTTCATATCTTTTGCCCATTTTATAATTGGGCTGTCTGTACTATTGTCACTGAGTTGTAGGATTTCTTTATATATGGGAGATATCAGTCTTTTGTCAGATACATGGTTTCCAAAAATTTTTTCCCATTGAGTTGGCTGCCTCTTTACCTTTTTGAGAAATTCCTTTGAGGTGCAGAAACTTCTAAGCTTGAGGAGTTCCCATTTATCTATTTTCTCTTTTGTTGCTTGTGCTTTGGGTGTAAAGTCTAGGAAGTGGCCTCCTAATACAAGGTCTTGAAGATGTTTTCCTACATTATCTTCTAGGAGTTTTATGGTACTTTCTTTTATATTGAGATCTTTCGTCCATTTTGAGTTAATTTTTGTGTAGGGTGTGAGGTAGGGGTCCTCTTTCATTCTTTTGGATATGGATATCCAACTCTCCCAGCCCCATTTGTTAAAAAGACCATTATGACTCAGTTCAGTGACTTTGGGGGCCTTATCAAAGATCAGTCGGCCATAGATCTGAGGGTCTATCTCTGAATTCTCAATTCGATTCCATTGATCTATATGTCTATCTTTGTGCCGGTAACATGCTGTTTTGGCAACTGTGGCTTTATAATAAGCTTCAAAGTCAGGGAGTGTAAGTCCTCCCACTTCGTTTTTCTTTTTTAGAGTGTCTTTAGCAATTCGAGGCATCTTCCCTTTCCAAATAAATTTGATAACTAGCTTTTCCAAGTCTGCAAAGTATGTTGTTGGAATTTTGATTGGGATTGCATTGAATCTGTAGATGAATTTGGGTAGAATTGACATCTTAATGACATTTAGTCTTCCTATCCATGAACATGGAATATTTTTCCATCTTTTAAGGTCCCCTTCTATTTCTTTTAGTAGAGTTATGTAGTTTTCTTTGTATAGGTCTTTTACATCTTTGGTTAAGTTGATTCCTAGGTACTTGATTTTTTTAGTTGCTATTGAAAATGGTATCTTTTTCTTGAGTGTCTCTTCAAGTTGTTCATTTCTAGCATATACAAACATTACTGACTTATGTGCATTAATCTTGTATCCCGCTACTTTGCTAAATTTGTTTATTAGCTCTAGTAGCTGTATCGTCGATTTCTCAGGGTTTTCTAGATATAAGATCATATCATCTGCAAACAATGACAGTTTTACTTCTTCTTTTCCAATTTGGATGCCTTTTATTTCTTTGTCTTGCCGGATTGCCCTGGCTAGCACTTCCAGCACAATGTTGAATAACAGTGGTGACAGCGGGCATCCTTGTCTTGTTCCTGATCTTAGAGGGAAGGCTTTCAGTCTCTCACCATTGAGTACTATGCTGGCTGTGGGTTTTTCATATATGCTCTTTATCATGTTGAGGAAGTTTCCTTCAATTCCTACCTTTTGAAGTGTTTTTGTCAAAAACGGATGTTGGATTTTGTCAAATGCTTTTTCAGCATCTATTGAGATGATCAATTGATTTTTCCCTTTTGACTTGTTAATGTGTTGTAATACATTGATTGATTTTCTTATGTTGAACCATCCTTGCATGCCTGGAATAAACCCCACTTGGTCATGGTGTATGATTTTTTTAATGTGTCTTTGGATTCTATTTGCAAGTATTTTGTTGAGGATTTTTGCATCTATATTCATTAGGGAGATTGGCCGGTAGTTTTCCTTTTTTGTAGAATCTTTGCCTGGTTTTGGTATTAGATTGATGTTAGCTTCATAAAATGAGTTAGGTAGTGTTCCATTTTCTTCAATGTTTTGAAAGAGTTTGAGTAAGATTGGTGTCAGTTCATTCTGGAAAGTTTGGTAGAATTCCCCTGTGAAGACATCCGGCCCTGGGCATTTATTTGTGGGAAGATTTTTGACGACTGATTGGATCTCTTTGCTTGTGATGGGTTGGTTGAGGTCTTCTAATTCTTCTCTGGTCAGTCTAGGTTGTTCATATGTTTCCAGGAAATTGTCCATTTCTTCTACATTATCCAGTTTGTTGCCATACAGTTGTTCATAATATCCTCTTATAATTTTTTTAATTTCTTCAGGATCTGCAGTTATGTCACCTTTTTCATTCATTATTTTGTTTATATGGGTCTTCTCTCTTTTTGATTTTGTCAGTCTAGCTAGGGGCTTGTCAATCTTGTTGATCTTCTCAAAGAACCAACTTTTGGTGATATTTATCCTCTCTATTGTTTTTTTGTTCTCTATGTCATTTATTTCTGCTTTAATCCTTGTTATTTCTTTTCTTCTACTTAGTTTAGGATTGGTTTGCTGTTCATTTTCTAGCTTCTTCAGTTGATCCATTAGTTCTTTGATTTTGGCTCTTTCTTCCTTTTTAATATATGCGTTTAGTGCTATAAATTTCCCCCTCAGCACTGCTTTTGCTGCATCCCATAAGTTTTGGTATGTTGTGTTCTCATTTTCGTTCGTCTCTATATATTTAGCAATTTCTCTTGCTATTTCTTCTTTAACCCACTGATCGTTTAGGAGTGTGTTGTTTAACCTCCAAGTATTTGTGAATTTTCTAAGTCTCTGATGGTTATTGACTTCTAATTGTATTCCATTGTGGTCAGAGAATGTGCTTTGAATAATTTCAATCTTTTTAAATTTATTGAGGCTTGTTTTATGTCCCAGCATATGATCTATTCTGGAGAAAGTTCCATGAGCACTAGAAAAGTATGTGTATCCTGGTGATTTGGGATGTAATGTCCTGTATATGTCTGTTAAATCTAATTCATTTATCAGATTGTTTAGGTTTTCAATTTCCTTATTAGTCTTCTGTCTGGTTGATCTATCTATAGGAGAGAGTGATGTGTTGAAGTCTCCCACAATTATTGTGGAAACATCAATTGCTTCCTTTAGTTTTGCCAGTGTTTCTCTCATGTATTTTGTGGCACCTTGATTGGGTGCATAGACATTTACGATTGTTATTTCTTCTTGCTGAATTGCCCCTTTTATTAGTATGTAGTGGCCTTCTTTGTCTCTCAAAACATCCCTGCATTTGAAGTCTATTTTATCTGAGATTAATATTGCTACACCTGCTTTCTTTTGGCTGTAGCTTGCATGAAATATTTTTTTCCATCCTTTCACTTTCAGTTTCTTTGTGTCCCTGTGTCTAAGATGAGTCTCTTGTATGCAACATATTGATGGTTCATTTTTTTTGATCCATTCTGCGAATCTATATCTTTTAATTGGGGAGTTTAATCCATTTACATTCAACGTTATAACCGTGAAGGCATTTCTTGAATCAGCCATCTTATCCTTTGGTTTATGTTTGTCATATTTTTCCCCTCTGTCTATTAATATCCTTTATTGTACCCATACCGAATCTCTTTAGTACTGAACCTTTCTCCAAGTCTCTCTGTCCTTTCTTTGTTTCTCTGTCTGTAGGGCTCCCTTGAGTATCTCCAGTAGGGCAGGTCTCTTGTTAGCAAATGCTCTCAGCATTTGTTTGTCTGTGAAAAATTTAAGCTCTCCCTCAAATTTGAAGGAGAGCTTCGCTGGATAAAGTATTCTTGGCTGGAAATTTTTCTCACTCAGAATTTTAAATATATCGTGCCACTGCCTTCTTGCCTCCATGGTGGCTGCTGAGTAGTCACTACTTAGTCTTATGCTGTTTCCTTTGTATGTGGTGAATTGCTTTTCTCTTGCTGCTTTCAGAACTTGCTCCTTCTCTTCTGTGTTTGACAGTGTGATCAGTATATGTCTCGGAGTGGGTTTATTTGGATTTATTCTATTTGGAGTTCGCTGAGCATTTGTGATTTGTGTATTTATGTTGTTTAGAAGATTTGGGAAGTTTTCCCCAACAATTTCTTTGAATACTCTTCCTAGACCTTTACCCTTTTCTTCCCCTTCTGGGACACCAATGAGTCTTATATTCGGACATTTCATATTATCTATCATATCCCTGAGGTCCATTTCAATTTTTTCAATTGTTTTCCCCATTCTTTCTTTTATGTTTTCATTTTCCATTCTGTCATCTTCCAGGTCACTGATTCATTGTTCAACTTCCTCTAGTCTTGTACTATGAGTGTCCAGAATCTTTTTAATTTGGTCAACAGTTTCTTTAATTTCCATAAGATCATCCATTTTTTTATTTAGTCTTGCAATGTCTTCTTTATGCTCTTCTAGGGTCTTCTTGATTTCCTTTGTATCCCGTACTATGGTCTCATTGTTCATCTTTAGTTCTTTGAGTAGCTGCTCTAGGTACTGTGTCTCTTCTGATCTTTTGATTTGGGTGCTTGGGCTTGGGTTATCCATATCGTCTGGTTTTTTCATATGCTTTATAATTTTCTGTTGTTTTTGGCCTATTGGCATTTGCTGAACTTGATAGGGTTCTTTTAGGATTTGTAGACCAATTGAAGTCCTTATCTCTAATTTATCAGATCTACAGCTTCGTGGAGTACACTTTCTCTAACTAACCAGCAGGTGGCGTCCACGAGCCACCTGTTCTCCACAAGCCAGTTCTCCCCTGCTTAGCCTTTTTGGTGAGTGGGGGAGTGAGTCTTGTGGGGTCCAATTGGTGTACCAAGCTTGCGTGTGTAGTTGGTGTTGCCTGCCCTGTATATGGGGCGTGTTTCTGGGCAGTCAGTGAGGGGGGTGGCCCTAACAATCAAATCTTCCTGGTGATCCTAGAGTTTTAAAGCTGCTGCAGTAGTCTAATCCTTCAGTTCAGTCCTGCCACAGTTTGTCTCTGCCACTGACCCACAAGTCCTTGGTATTGGCGTATGGCTCCTGAGACTTGCAAGCGGACCCCTATTCCAGGCTGTGCACCCTGGGTCCTCTGTTGAGGGATGACTGTGCTATGTCACAAGTGAGTGCCATCCCCCCAGGGCAGTTCTGGGCTGCTGGGCTGTGTAGGGAGGCTCCCAGTCTGCTGAAATGATGGCTGACTGGGGCTTTGTTAATTCACACTGCTCCACCTTCCCAACTCTGGGACAATCAGCTGAGGTTGCAGGGAAGGCTAATGTCCACGCCCAGTTTTGTGGTGTGTGCCTGTTATTTGAAGCACTTCTGTCACACTGGGTTGTCTGGGGCAGCTCTGGGCTATGGGGCTGGCGATGGCCAGGAGTGTTTCTTGTCCACCAGGATGATGGCTGTGAGAAGACACCCCCCTTTTCTTGGGAAGTTGTGGTGTTTAGTGAATTTTCTCAGCCACTGGATTATTGCCTTTTTTCTCAGAGCTCTCTTAGTTCTGCTCTTGTCTTGACCTGCCCAAATTGCAAGTCTTTGAAGCTTTCTGTATTGGGCTTCTTAGAGTAATTGTTTTAGAAAAAGAAAAAAGGATTAAAAAAAAAAAAGGGCCCTCCTCAGAGATCTAATGGGTTATTGAAATGCTAAGAGACAAAGCAATTAGGGCCATTAAGGAAAGGTCCACAGGGCAGAGAGATCAGCTTTTCTTCGGGATTTGCATATGCGCCTCAGGGCCTGAGCTCTGCCCTTCCCCTTTCTATGTTCACCAGAACTCCAAAAATCCTCCGCTTTTATTTTGGAGTTTTTTGTGTTGTTTTTTTCTATGCCTGTCTCCTCTCTGCTGGGCTGGCTGCTCTCAGATTCTCTGGTGTCTGGTCTCAGTCTATCTATGGTTGAAGTTTGGATCAGTAGAATGAGTTTCCGATAAGGGCTGCCACTGCAGTTCTCCCTTCTCCTTCCCGGAGCTGACAGCCCCTCCTCCCATGGGACTGAGCCTGGCAGGGAGGGGTGCGTATCCCCTGGCCGCAAAAACTTACAGATTTCGCTGATCTCAGCAGTTCCACGTTTTCATGAGTGTTGTATGAAGTATGCCCAAAGTCAGATTGCTCTGTGGTGTCCAGTCCACGCAGTTCCTGGCTTTCTACCTACTTTCCTGGAGGAGTAACTAAAACATACAGCTCACCATTCTGCCATCTTGCCCCACCTCCCTGTATATATCTTATAATCCAACAAAATTGTATACAAAATAAATCTGCATGTTTGACTTTTCATTGGTTAATTTCACATATACAATTTTGTTATGATTGCTCATCTGTTCATTTTCTGACATTTATTTAGGCTATTTATTTTATTTTTACTTGATATATATGTATATGTAATTTATATATATAAAATTTAGGATTTTTAATATGATTAGCCTTATATTTGAACAACATATTACAGTTATATTTTCTAATAAAAGTAAAATATGAATATGCCTACCCTCACCTCCTGAACAAATAAAAAATATCTTGTTTTTATACCTATCAGGTTTTTGTGAAGTCATTTTGCAGTTTTTTAGACTTTAAACATTTTTGAACATTGTACTATTTTTTACAAGGAAGACTATATCAAAGTAAATATGTTATACACCCTTATTCAAAATAAACAATCATGGAGATAGCTCTAATCTTATCTGGTTTCCTTCTTCTTCATTATTTTATGTATCCCACATAATATTATTTATGTTTTCCATTTTCTTTCAGTAATGTATTTCTTAGTTATTTAATTTTTATAAATATTCTTGAGTGATAAATTTTTTCTCAATTCTTGTCTATCTGAAGATTGAGTTTGCCTTTGTATTTACATGATATATACTTTTAAATTTGATTTGTTTCTCTCTCCAATTTTTGAAAATAAAATGCCATCATTATTTAGTAATCAGTGTTAGAAAAAAGAAGATTCAGGAAAGTGTGATTCTTCCTCTTATTTATGAAATGTAATATTTTATATCTTGATAATGAGAATTTCACCAGGAGGGAAGTTTCAGGGTATTGTGTCTTTTAAAACTATTATAATTAATATATTATTATTTTTAATCAACATTATGGCCTTTTTTTTAAAAATGAAGGCTTAAGTTTTCAGTCAAGGAATATTTGTTCCTTTAATGTCTTTGATCATTATTCTTCCTATTGAATTGATGGTTCTCATTTTTTATCATTAATTCTTTTTGCCTTAAAATCTGTATTGATTGATATTATTACTATGAACACTTTGTTTTGTTAGCATTTTCTTGTATATATTTTGAAATTTAAATTTCAACATTTTTTGCTAACCTATCATTGCAAAAATCATATAGGGGATTTTTTAACATTCACTTTGTGCATCTCTACTACCATTTGCACTTATACTTGCTGATAGATTTGGATTTATTCATTCCAAATTATTCCCTACATGCTCCTTTATTAATTCTTCTTTTTAAATTTTATTGAGTTAGTAAAATTATTTTCCATGCAATGATGTTACAGTCTCTATTTCTATTAATTTAGAGATTAATCCCTTTCCTAATTTAAAGGCTAAATTCTATAATTTGCCTTAACCCTTCTCCTTCCAAAATGGTTCTGTGTGTCTTGTATAAGGTAAGTACCTAATTAATTCATTTCTCCTAATGGCTGATAAATTATGCCATCAGCATTTATTTAATAGCCTCCCTTCCCACACTGGTCTGTCATTTATAAAGACTCATTATAAGAATTAATATTTTCCTATGTTCACTATTGTGTTTGATTAGCCCATTTATCTCTCCATACTCATGGTGGAAATTAGATAGCTTTATAATACATCTTGAAATCTAGTATAGCAAACCCCCTACTTTATCCTTCATCTTTAAGTATGCCTCTGTCAGTATTGGCTTATTGGTCTGCCATGTCATTTTAGAATCAACCTGTGAATTTCAATATTTGAACATGTAGATCAACTGGAAAAATGACATATTTGTGATATGAAATATTTTTATACTGCTTATTCCTGGTTTATTCCCTCAACTAGTTTGCAGGTTGTAAACTTTATTTCTATTTTTTTTTACTTTTTGCCCCAGAGATTTTTCACATTCATATTTAATCATACAATGCAGAAGTTATCAATATATTTGTCAGTATTTTCAGTTTCTTACAATACACAGATCTTTGAATTCTTTATACTTAATATTCCCCTCCATACTTCCCATTATATGAACTATATTTTGTTTCTTAAACTCCAAATTGAACATACTTATTTTTAGTTAATAAAGTAAATGTTTGCTTAGAACTATATATATTTTTAACAATTTATTTGTTTAATAGTCTTGCTCTCATTTTAGACATCTCTTTTGGAATTGTTTATCTTCTTCCCAATGTACATTATTTTAGAATTCCCAAGTCTGTTGTATGTGAACTCTAACTTATTTTTCAGAAAAATATCTTCATTGTGATCATTTCTTCTTCCTATTGTTTTAAATAGGATACAATACTTTGGATTGAACATTGCATTTTTCTCAGCAATTTAAATATATTGTTCCTTCTTCTGTCTTCCATTGATGGTACCAAGAAGTCAACCCTCTGTAAGTGGTAGGCAGAATTCCAAGATGGTCCCAAATTACTCTTTTACTTGGTATACACATCGTATACAGTCCCCTCCTCCTGAATGTAGGCAGGACCTTGGATATGATAGAATTTTACTCCTGAGATTATGTTATGTTAATAAGGTAAAGGGAAAGTCCACAAACAACTGATTTTGAGTTATTCAAAAAGGAGGTTATTATGAGTTCCATTGTCTTTTCCAGTGAATACACATAAAGGAAACAGGGCTCTTCTTATAGAGAAACACCCTTTCTGGCTTTAAAAACATAAGCAACCATGCTTGGGGCCATGTATCAAGGAACAGTGGGTGGCATCTAGAAGCTGAGAGTAGCTTCTCTCCAACATCCAGCAAGAATACAGGAATCTTAGTCCTACAAACATAACAGGATACATGAGCTATGGAGCATATTCTTTCCCAGTCAAGCATCCACAAAATACCACAGCTCAGCTGAAACCATGATTACAGCATTGTGAGACTGAGCAGAGTACCTAGTCAAGTTTTGCCTAAACTTCTGACCATTCAAACTATGAGAAAATAGTATATATTCAGTAAAAAATTGTGGCACTTTGCCACAGAGCAATAAAAATTAATGCATATCATATTCTCATATTCATCATTCCTTTGCAAATAGTAAGTCTTATCTGTTTGGATTTTTGGAATATCCCACTTTGTCATCATTGTTACTCAATTTCATTATTAAAAGTCTGGATGGGGAATCATTTTACTTTAAGTGTACTCTGCTTGAGAGATAATAGTATCCCTGAAACTGAAAATTGATGTCCCTCATCATTAATGGGGAACTCTCAGAAATCAACTTTTCAAATATTTTCTCTGCCCCATTTCTACATTAGTTTTCTATAAATTGTGATTACACATATACTGAACTTTTTCATTGTATTTTCCATATCTTTTGAATTCACAGTCATATCTTCCCAACTCTTTATCCTCTATTATTTCTTCTATGTTATCAATCCTCCTTCTCAATAACTCTTTCTTCTGTTTTGTGCAATCCCTTGTTTAACCCATCCATTGTTTTTCTACTCTAAATACCTAATTATCCATTATTATTTGTGCTGTTCCATTTTTTTCACATCTGCATGGAAATTTTTTGTTGAAAATAGATCATGTTGAATAGGACAGTAGATAGTGAAGTAAAATATATAGAGACTGGGAGAGAAGTACAACTATCCTTCTACTAGGCCTTTACTGTCAGAGTTTGTGTTAATCTAGTCAAGAGACTGACTTGGTTTGAAGTTTGTTGTTCTTATAGTTTTCCTCAGTGCATCAGAGACTTAAAATTATTCTAATAAGTAACTTGTGCACATGGTGTGGTTAATTTTCAAAGTTTTTTTTTTCCCTGAATGTCTGCTCCCACCTTGACTTTTAATCTCCCCACCTGGTTTTGTATCTTCCCTTTGTTATACTCCCCAGAAAGAATCTGTCTCTTGCAGCTCTTCCAGCTGTAATCCACTATAATTTTTACTTGACACTTATATCTGGTGTTCTATTTAACCCTCAAACTTACACAGGCACTTTGAACTTGGTCTTGGAGTTGTCATATTCACAAGTGTTTCTTCCCTTCTTCTAGATGTAATACTGTGTCAGGTATATATATTTTCCCTCCTAAGTGTAGAGCTATTTTTTCCGGTCTCTTCCCCAGGCTACAGTGGAATTCCACCAGTGCCCTCAGGCTATAGTTTTTATTGTCTTTCTCCCTACACATTAATGACTTTTTTTTCTCTATAGAGGAAATAGGTTTGTGTAATTTTGACAGTGGTTACTGCCCCCCTTCCCAAACCAACATCTTGGGAGCTTTCTCAAGATTCTCACCAATCTTCTCTGTCAATGTCTAGTGGGGTTCCTAGAGGAAACATCTATAGAAGGTGCAGATTTTCCTATTTCTGTGGCTTCTAACTGTTTTCCTTTCTCATGTTAGCCCACACTCCACCTTTAGGAATTAATTAAAAATAACTAGCTGAGTCATCTTAGTGGTTTATATGGAATTTGGTGGATTCAGTACAACATAAGCAAACACTTGAGTTATGTTTCTCCCTAGAGGTACCTGCATTAGTCTAGATTTAGGGCTGAGTGTTTTGCTTGACACCTCGGTTCTCAGACAGGTTCAAGAAAAGTTATTAATTTTCAAATATTTCATCTTGTTGGAGAGTAACATTCTTTCAAACCATATATCTGAGCTGAAATCACACTCACTGAGTTTTAACTTCAAAAATGTTATTTTCTGTTTTATTAATATTGATTGGTTGTTTCTCAAAACAGTGAATTTTGTTTTCAATTCTATTTTTATTTCTTTAAACTGTATGCTCTTTACTGTAACTTACAAAACTAACATCTGAATAGTTGTCTGTATGCTGTTGCTTGTTTTTGTAAACTTGCTAATGGTAGTATATTTTCTCTTGTTCTTTTTTTGTAGTTTTGTACCTTTTGATGGTGCTCTCATATTTGTGTTCCCTAAGTTTTTGTGAATTATGAGTACCCTGGTTTCAGGGTCTAATCTTTTAAATAAATTCCTTGTGTCATTCACCCTTCAGTGCTATCAACTCAAGACCATTTCAATGATTTTTTGCCATAGAGTTATTTTACCACATACATAGTATGGCCTTAAATCACAGATCTTTTATGAAGGTAGTCTGTATTTACAAATTCTCAGTAAAAATTATTTGAAGCTAAGGGTGAGGAAGTTATTTTAAGTTGTCATTTTATTTTCAATTGTCCTTTCAACATTTTATTTCCAATTGACTAGTACAAAATATAGAATAGTTTTACAACAATGTTTAAGCAGCAGTCAGGAAATTTTGGCCACTAGGACAAATCTGGCTTGCAGGCTGAATTCAGCCTACCAAGAATGAATTTACGTTCTGAGGTGTTAAAACAAACAAACAAAAAATCTGCTACTGAGACCATGTGTGGTCTGAACATCTAAAATATTTACTATCCAACACTTCATATAAAAATTTTATCAATCCTTAATCTTGAGGAATATACAAAACCAAAAAGTCATTAATGAGAAAATTAAATGATTTGACCTAATCAAAAATCAAAATTTTGGTTTGATGAAAAGCAATAGATACAAAGTTTAAAAAGTGACATGGATGAACCTTGAAGACATCATGTTGGAGTGAAATAAGCCAGACAGAAAAAGACAAATATTGTATGATCTCACTGATTTGAACCAATTAGAATAAGATTACTAATAAAGTCAGAATCTACAATATAGGTTGCCAGGGTATGGGATGGGGTTAGGGAATGGGAAGTTAAGGCTTACAATGTACAGGGCTCCTATTTGGAATGATTGAAAGATTTTGGTAATGGATGGTGGTGATGGTAACACAACATTGTGAATGCAGTTAACAAGCCTGAACTATATGTGTGAATATTAAAAGGGGAAACATTAGATTGTATATAAGGTAGCAGAATAAAAGTTTAAAAAATCCTTGGAACTAAACTATGCAAATAATGAATGCTAAGTAAAACTGTGGACTTTAATTAACAGTAAAATTATAAAGGTGTGCTATCACAAATTATAACAAATGTTGCACACCAATGCAAGTTCTTGATGGTGGAGTGGAATCCTGTATTTTATGCATGATTTTTCTGTAAACTCACAACTTCTCTAATAAAAGGAAAGACATGAGAAAATGAGAGCAAATACCATAAGATTTAATAACAGATGAAGAGTTCATATCCAGAGAATACAAAGTTTCTACAAATCAATAGACTTTTTAGAAGGCAATATGAAAATATATGCAAAATTTTAAATACACATATGCTTTACCTCAGCAACTCAGTTTTCTGTAATAATTGACAAGTGCCAAGTTTACATATGCAAAGATATTCACTGTGGAATTGTTTGCTACAGTGAAAAACTGCACATAATCTAAAGGCAAGGGAAAGATTAACTAAATTATGATATCTCACTACCATTATATAATAATATCTAACTTTTAGTGAGTGTTTACTATAAGCCTGAAATGCAAAATGATCTACATGTATTAATTAATTTGGTGCTTATGACAACCGTTGGGAAAGATTCTGTTATGGTCTTAGTATATAGAAGTGAAAGCATAATCAATGACATTAAATAACTTGCCATAGTCACAGAATTAGTTAATGACTAACCAGGATTCTAACTTAAAAACTTTGACTTCAGAAATTACACACCTAACAAACTGAAATATTCTCCCCCCATGCCATACTCTCCTGTAATTAAAATAATGATATAAACTTATGAATAACAATGCAAAGAACTGTAAAATATATTTATTGGTATAAAAGCAATTATAGAACACTATTTATGGTATTCTAGTTATGTGAAAAACCATACAGAGGATAGAAAGATACATAGATACACAGATACACAGATACACAGATACACAGATACATAGGAACACAGGCAAGACAGAAAGGGAACTGGAAAATGTATGCCAGAATATTGACAAAAAATACTTCGTGAGGAAAGAGTAGGAAGTTAGCAGTAAGTGGTAGTAGCACAGTAGGGAGAAAGCACAAATTTAACATACTTAACTGTAAGAGTCAATACTGCTTGTAGTCAACCAAAGAGAATCCATTAATTTAGTTATTAGGTAATAAAAAGAAATAATATGATTTTATTGTAATAAGGTTACATTAACTTTTTTAATTTTAATTTTATTTTGAAATAAATTAAAAGTTACAGGAACAGTTGCAAAAACAATACAAACCCCATACACAGCATACCCTGACCCCCCACCCCGATACCTGATCCACCAACTTTAACATCCTGTCACACTGCCATTTCTTCCTTTCCCTCCCTCCCTATCATCCATCATCTATTGCTCTGTCTTCTGAACATATGAAAGCAAGTTGCACACATTCTTGTACAAACACTATAATAGACATATACAATTCCCATGAACAAGAGCATTCTTTTATGCAATCCCATTAAGCACAGCTAAGAAGTTCAAGAAATTCAACATTGATACAAAGCTTACATTCTATATTTCCTTTTTTTTTTCTTATGTCCCAACTGTGTCCCTTTGAGCCTCCTGTCCTCCATCCTCAGATCCCATCCAGGATCATCCTTGGCATTCAATTGTCATCTATTTAGACTGTCTTTTTTTTTTCATTTTTCAATTGTGGAAACATATATTCAGCCTAAATCTTCCCATTCCACCCCCTCCTTAGCATTCCATTAGTGGGATTAATCACATTTAGAATGTTGTAGTGCTATCATCTTCCCACCATCCATTACTAGAAATTTCCCTTCACCTCAAACAGCAACCCTACACTCATTTCTTAACTCCCCATTGCCCCCTTCCCCCACTTCTCAAAACCCATACTGTACTTTTCATCTCTATGGTCATATTCTCTGATAATTTCTTTGTGTTTACTGTGGGGCTTAAATTTAACCTCTTAAATCCATAACAACCTTGGTTTTCTTTGATACCAACTTAACTTCAATAGGACACATAAACTATGTTCCTATACTCCTCCATTCCCCAACCTTTATATAGTTCTTGTCAAAAATTACATATTTTACATTGAGTCCAAAACCACTGATTTGTCATTAGAATTTATGTATTTTATATCCTGTGGGAAGTAAATAGTGGAGTTACAAATCAAAAATTATTGACTTCTATTTGTATTCCATTGTGGTCAGAGAATGTGCTTTGAATATATTCAATTTTTTTAATTTATTGAGGCTTGTTTTATGTCCCAGCATATAGTCTATTCTGGAGAAAGATCCATGATCACTAGAGAAAAATGAGTGTCCTGGTGATTTGGGATGTAATGTTCTATATATGTCTGTTAAAATTCTCTATCTTTCTCTCTCCTTTCTTTGTTTCTCTGTTGGGAGGGCTCTCTTTAGTATCGGAAGTTGGGCAGGTCTTTTATTGGCAAAATCTCTCATTATTTGTTTGTCTGTGAAAAATTTAAGCTGTCTCTCACATTTGAAGGAGAGTATTGCTGGATAAAGTATTCTTGGTTGGAAATTTTTCTCTCTCAGAATTTTAAATATGTCATGCCACTGCCTTCTCACCTCCATGGTGGCCACTGAATAGTTACAACTTAGTCTTATGTTGTTTCCTTTGTATGTGGTGAATTGCTTTTCTCTTGCTGCTTTCCGAACTTGCTTCTTCTCTTCAGTATTTGACAGTCTGATCAGAATATGTCTTGGAGTGGGTTTATTTGGATTTATTCTATTTGGAGTTTGCTGGGCATTTATGCTTTGTGTATTTATATTGTGTAGAATGTTTGGGAAGTTTTCCCCAACAATTTCTTTGAATACTCTTTCTAGACCTTTACCTTTCTCTTCCCCTTCTGGGACACTGATGCATCTTAAATTTGGACATTTTATTTTATCTATCATATCCCTGAGATCTATTTTGATTTTTTTTCCCCATTCTTTCTTTTGTTCTTTCATTTTCCATTCTGTGGTCATTGAGGATGCTGAGTCGTTGTTCAACTTCCTCTCATCTTGTATTATGAGTATCCAGAGTCTTTTTAATTTGTCCAAGTTTCTTTTATTTCCATAAGATCTTCTTTTTTTTATGTACCCTTGCAATTTTTCTTTATGCTCTTCTAGGGTCTTCTTCATGTCCTTTATATCCTGTGCCATATTCTTCTTCATGTCCTTTTTATCCTGTGCCATACTCTCATTCTTTGACTGTAGTTCTTTGGTTAATTGTGCCAAGTACTGTGTCTCTTCTGATCATTTGATTTGCGTGTTTGGGATTGGGCTCTCCGTATCATTTGGTTTTATCATATGCTTTAAAATTTTCTGTTGTTTTTGGCCTCTTGGCATTTGCTTTGCTTGATAGGGTTCTTTCAAGTTATAAAAAATATGAATCTAATTTTTCAGATCTAGAACTTGGTGGTGTTCAGTTTCTCTAACCAACCAGCAGATGGCGTCTGCTAGTCACCTAATCCCCACAAGTCAGTTCTCCACAAATTTATCTTTGTGGTGTGTGGGGAAATGATTCTTGTGGGTTTCAATTTGTGCACTCAGTTTGGGTGTGTTGTTGGTGCTGTCTGCCCAGAATGTGGGGCATGTGTCTGGGTGGTTAGGGAGGCAGGGCAGCTTTAATATTCAAACCTCCCAGGTATTCCTGGAGATTCAAGGCTGTTGTAAGAGTTTAAGCCCTCATTTCAGTCTTGCCACAGATCTTCTCTGCTGCTGACCCACAAGTCCCCGGCATTGACCTAGGGTCCCTGGGTTTTCTGAGTGGGCTCCCCTTCTCAGCTGTGATCTTCCAGGACCTCTGCTGAGGGAAGGCTGTGCTACATCACAAGTGTGTGCTGTCCCTCAAGGGAAGCCCTGGGCTGCCAGGCTGTGCAGGGGCGCTCCCAGCCTGATGCAAAAATGGCTGAATTGGGCATCTCAAACCCACCCTTTTTGCACAGATCCACCTTCCCAGCTCGGGGACAACTAGCTGTGTGTGCACCCAAGTCCACTGTCCATGGCCAATATTGTGGCATGTGCACAGTGCTGTGGGATACACTCCCCATCAGACTGGGTTTTCTGGCGTGGCTCTGGGCTGTGGGTCTGGCACTGGGCAGGAACGTTGCCAGCATGCTTGGGAGCCAGCTGCAAGCAGTGTGGTTTCTTTCTCCTTTTGGCTCTCCCCTCTGCCCCCCAGGCCCTGAGGCAATCAGCAGTGGACTATCCTCCACACCAGACACTGAGAGGTTGGCACAGCCCACTCCTGCCATGCTTCACTGTGTGGTTCTCACCGTCTCAACTGCAGCCACTCCTGTTTTTTTTTTAAAGAACTAGTCCATCTCCAAATGCCAACCCCCAGTTTCCCCACACTGCAGTGCAGCCATGGGACTTTCAGCCAGCTTACTTATTTCAGAATTCAGACTCCCGGTTTCACCAAGTGCACAGTCTCTGTGGTTTTAGCAGACCTTGTCCAGCTGGTGCATCACTGAAAGTTGTCTTCTGGGTCACTTTCTGGTTTTCTTCTAGTATTTTTCACTGAGGTGTTTTTTTGCCCTGTCTCACCCAGCCACCATCTTAGGTTTTCCCTCTACATTAACTTTTATAATAACATTTCAATAATTTTCTTGGAGATGATAGAGTGATGAGTGTTTAAATACAAAAGGAGATATCAGAGGGAAGAATATGGCAGCAAAGAGAGGAATGGAAGTTATTTAGTCCCCCTGGAGCAACTAATAAACAACCAGGAACAACTTATAAATGATCTAGAATAACTGCTGGGGGACGACTGTGACTGCCCACACATGATGCATCAATCTTAATGGGGAGGAATGCCAGAGATCACAGCATGGAATCTGCGAGTAGAAACTGCAGATCTGAGCTGGGAGACCTCTTCCCCCATGGCAGCCCAAACAGCAAAGCCTCACTGTGATAGAGAGCAGCACTTGGAACAAGCAAATATACCTCAGTCCAGCTCCAACTAGGGTTTTAATTGGCAAACGTGAACTGCTCAATGCAAGTTGCAAATCCCCAACAAGCAGAAAGATTCTTTTAGTTATGACTCACCTTAAAGAGCCAGGGGACTTCTCTGTATTGGGAGGGGGGTTCCAGAGGATCGGGTGCTATCTCTGGCCAAATGGTGAAACTGGGGGCTGTGTACTGATCCTGAAATGCAGCTTTCTGTCCCTTTTCCTCTCTTGCAACCTGAGTGGCACAGTGGAGAAAACCTCAGCCATTGTCAGCTCACAGTGCTCTGACCCAGACAAGGAAGGAGATAGCAGAGTCAGAGAAAAAAAGAACCTATTTAAATGCAAATGAAATCTACCTGGAGGTGGGTATCTTTCCTAAGAGGAAAGAGGTGGTGCCCAGCTCTACTACATGGCTTCCATTCAGAATAAGGCACCAGAGCCTAGGGGAAAAAAACCACAGATCACACCTCCTTATAACAGTCAGGAGCTACAGGCTGAGAGGTACCACCTGCTGGGCAGGTTAGGAAAAGTACAGCTGCTTGAGGCCTCACGAGGTGTGTTAGTCTTCTAAGACACACCCTCAGGGAGATCAGATACTGAATATTTCCTCCTTCTGGGACCTGAGCCTCTTTTAGTCTGGTAAAACCTGATTGGGATAACCAAGAAAACCAGATGCCTAGACAACAGAAAACTACAACCTACACTAAGAAAAATGAAGTTATGGCTCAGTCAAAAGAACAAACTTACACTTCAACTGAGATAAAGGAATTGAAGCAACTAATGCTAAATCCATTCAAAAAGTTTAGGGAAGATATGGCAAAAGAGATGAAGGCTATAAGGAAACACTGGGCATATATAAAGTAGAAATCAAAAGTTCATTAAAAAAACTGGCAGAATCTATGGAAATGAAAAGCACAACACAAGAGATAAAAGACAAAATGGAGACATACAACCCCACTACCAAGAATCCCATATCCCCCCCTCTATTCCCCTCTCATACACATTTAGCATTGGTATATGGCCTTTGCTACATTTAATGGAAGAATGTTACAGTGTTACTGTTGACCATAGACTCCAGATTGTTTTGATTATGTTTTTTTTTCCAAATACCATCCTGTTTTCAACACTCTTCGTGATTGACATTCATTTGCTATCCCACATGCAAAAACATTTTTATATTTGTACATTTAGTAACCATCATTGGCCACTCCAGTTTTTGCCAAGTTATACAGTCCCAGTCTTTATCCTCTATATTTACCCCTGGTATCATACATTCTCCTATCCCACCTCTTTCAGCTTTACTCACAGACATCTTTGTTTGGTGTACTTACAATACACTTCTGCCATCACACAGTATTATGCTATCTATTTCTGGTTCTATACAATCAATCATGCTAAACATTCTGTAGTCCTTCAGCATCAGATGCCTGATCTCTACCCTCTTTCTATCACCTGGTAGTCTGTGTTGTCAGCTTTTAACCCTTAAAGTTTGTTCCTTACTGTTTGTTCATATTAGCGAGACCATACAGCATCTGTCCTTTTGTTTCTGGCTAACTTCACTCAACATAGTGTCCTCAAGGTACATCCATGCTATTATATGATCCATGTCTTTGTTCTGTCTTGCAGCTGCATAATATTCCATCATGTATATATACAACAGTTTGTTTATCCACTCATCAGACTCCTGAAGATGATTGCTTAACAATGTAAATTACAAGGGGTGACAGCATGATTGTGGGGACCTTGTGGATTGCACTCCCTTTGTCTAGTGTGTGGATGGATGTGTGGAAAAATGGGGACAAAAACTAAATGAAGAATAGGGTGAGATGGGGTGATGATTTGGGTGTTCTTTTTTACTTTTATTTTTTATTCTATTCTGATTTTTTCTGATGTAGGGAATTTGTTCAGAAATGGATTGTGTTGATGAATGCATAGCTATGTGATCATGCTGTGGACAGTTGATTGTACACCATGGATGATTGTAAGGTATGTGAATATATTTCAATAAAACTGAATTTAATTTAAAAAAATGGAGACATACAACAGAACATCTCAAGCATCGGAAGAAAACACTCAGGAACTGGGGAACAAGACACCTGAAAACTTGCACACAAAAGAACAGATAGGGAAAAGAATGGAAAAATATAAGCAGCATCTCAGGGAATTCAATGACAACATGAAATGCATGAATGTGCATGTCTTGGGTATCCCAGAAGGATAGGAGAAGGGAAAAGGGTCAGAAGCAATAATAGAGGACATAATCAAAGAAAATTTCCCATCTCTTATGAAAGACATAAAATTACACATCCAAGAAGCACATCATAACACAAACAGAATAGATCTGAATAGGCCCATGCCAAGACACTTAATAATAAGATTATCAAATGTCAAAGACAAAGAGAGATTCCTGAAAGCAGCAAGAGAAAAGCAATCCATCATATACAAAGAGAACTTGATAAAGCTATGTGTGGATTTCTCAGCAGAAACCATGGAGGCAAAGAGGAAGTGGTGTGATATATTTAAGATACTGAAAGTGAAAAACTGCCAACTAAGAATCCTATATCCAGCAAAACTGTCTTTCAAATATGAGGTAGAGTTTAAAATAGTCTCTGACCAACAGACAATGACAGAATTTGAGAACAAGAAACCTGCTCTACAGGAAATACTAAAGGGAGCACTACAGACAGATAGGAAAAGACAGGAGTGAGAGGTTTGGAACACAATTTTGGGTGATGTTAGAACAGCAACATAATTATGCTGAACAAAGATGGCTATGAATGTATTTGAAAGAGGATGGTTAGTAGCATGTGGGGCACCAGAAGGAAAGAGGAAAGGTAAAAACTGGGACTGTATAACTCAGAGAAACCTAGAGTGCTCAACAATTGTGATAAAATGTACAAATATGTTCTTTCATGAGGGAAAACAAATGAGTGTCAACCTAGCAAGGACTTAAACATAGGGAGGTATTAGAGGGAAAATACAATCAATGCAAACTGGAGACTATATTTAATAGAAACATTGTATTATGTTTCCTCTAATGTAACAAAGGCAATATACCAAAGCTAAATGCATATAAGAGGGGAGCATAAGGGAGGGGTATCGACTCTTGGCATTGATAATGTTTTCTGACTCTTTATAATTCTTTAGTTTAATGCTATCTTTCCTTTTGGTTCTACCTAGCAGTCATGTTTGATTTTTTTTTCTTTTTTGTTTTTTTGTTTGTTTGTTTTCCTTTGTTCTTTTTCTTTTTTCTCTCTACCTTCTTTGACTTGTCCTCCTGCATTGTGGAAGAAATTGAGATGTCATTATATAGATAGTGGTGAGGGTGGTGAATACATAAATATGTGACTATACAGGGAACCATCGAGTGTTTACTTAGGATGGAATGTATGGTGTGTGAACAAAACCATCTTAAAAAAAATGGCTTGATAAAGAAACCTTGAGGGCACTATATTGAGTGAAATATGACAGACACGTAAGGACAAATATTGCAGTCTCACTGATATGAACTAATTATAATATGTAAACTCATAGACATGAAATATATGTTACCAAGATATAGAAAGGGGCTAAAGAATGGGGAGCAGTTGCTTATTATGAGCAGAATGTTCAACTAGGGTGAACTTAAATGTTTGAAAATGGACAGAGGTGATGGTAGCATGTTGTGAGAATAACTAACAGTGCTGAAAGGTGTGTGAAGGTGGTGGAAAGGGTAAGCTCAGGGTCACATATGTCACCAGAAATTAAGTTGGAGGTTAAAAGATGGGAATGTATAAAACAGTGAACCTTTTTGTAGGCAATGTCCATGATTAACTGTAGAAATATTATATATCTCTTTCATGAACCAGAACAAATATATGACTCTATAAATAGAAGTTAATAATAAAGGGGCATGTATGGAGAAAATATTCCTATTACAAACTATATACTACAGTTAGTAGTATTTTAACATTCTATCATCAAAAGTAATAAATGTTCTATACCAATACCATGGGTCAACAATGGAGGGGTTATGGTTAGGGGTACGGGAGGATTTGAGTTTCAATTTTTTGTCTTTATTTCTTTTCTGGAGTAATGAAAATGTTCTAAAATTTGAAAAAAATTAATTGTGGTTATGGATGCATAGGTGTATGATGATGCTGGGGGCAATTGATTGTACACTTTGGATCTTTGGATAATTGTATGGCTTGTGAACAATCTCAATAAAAAAAGAGATATCAGTGGGTTTTTAAGTAGTTCATCATGGAAAATGGAAAATATGGATTGTAGTCAGTTGGCAGAGAATTAATAACCTGCTTAAACTTCGGTGAAATGCTTGAATATAGTCAAAATACTCCATCCTTTTTTATTGCACTGGTAAAGCATCATTATTCTGCTAAAAATTTTCTTAGGCTTAGCTATGCTTTGTCTTTTGGAAGGAGAAAGAAAATATTCTTTGGGGAAGGCAAAAATTTAGATGCTACCATGCTACCAATTTAAATACAGAGCTGCAATTCTCAGAAGATCACATATGCGGAACAAGGTTTCCAATGGCAAACCTTGCAAAGTGTTTGCTATTGGGCAAAAATTTAGGATTAATGTGTTAATTAAGCTGGTTTTGATGACAATGAATTTGTTTCTGTATGGTTATTAAAAATAATTTGGGAAATAGCTTAAAGTAACATGCAATGCACAAACCACAAACTTTTGAGCTTGCATTTCACTTTTCAAAGACAATTTCTGACCAGTCAGAGGTGTAGAATAAGAAAAAAAATACATAACATTTAAAATAAACCAGTCTCTAAGGATGGAAGATGAAATAGCATTATTTTTAAAATACTAATTCAGTCATTTATTCATTGTTTCAAAAATGATTAAATATTTTCCCCAATGAAAAATAAACAAAACATTTAAAAAAACAATTGAATAATTTCTATGTGCATGTTATTATTCTGGGTACTGAGGAAAAATGAAGGTAGTATCTCTTTCCACAAGGGCCTATTAGTCTGAAGAAGGCAGGAAAAAATATGCAAATAAATAATAAATATGCAAATAATTATTATTATTTATTCTGAATAATTTTTTGGAAAAAGCAAATAAGTATTGTATAAGACAATGATTTATAGAAACATCCATGAAAGAGTTAAAAAAAAGAAACTAACATTACATAGTCACAGAGAAGTAATA